>NC_079191.1:83677120-83912120 GCF_029499605.1 Hyla sarda | reverse complement strand
ACCTCACTACTACATCTATTTACTGGTATTTAATGATCTCGGATCTAATGGGTCTAGAATATAGCCAAAGTTTTCTTTTTAAATTTTTTTGTTTTTTGTTTTTTTAATCCAGTTGACCTGTTTAGTGATAGTTGTGAACCTGCCAAGTAAATGTTAGTATTTCTTAGTGGTATTGTTCCTTACAATAACCCCCAGAACTTGTTTGTTGCTGCTTTCTTTCCTCTCTTGGAGGAGATGGCTTCCTTGGTGGTTGACGTGTGGTAAAGATCTGCTCAGACCTCTTCTTCTCTAATGTATTCTTTATATACACTGTACTTTTATATTGCTGTGGTGTGTTTTTTTTTTTTATTTTATTTTTTTTTTTCTTTTATTTTTTTTTCTTTCTTGTATTAAAGTCATTGACTTTCTAAAGCAGTCACAAAGTGTAAACCAGTCCTGCGTGCCCTGCACCGTTTGTATGACCAATCATGCCAACACTGTGCTCTGTTCTCTTACAGTGGTATGGGGAGAATGTAATCACTCATTCCACAACTGCTGCATGTCCCTGTGGGTGAAGCAGAACAACCGGTGCCCACTGTGCCAACAGGACTGGGTGGTGCAAAGAATAGGAAAATAACCCGTTTGCGTCCTGTCCGTCATCCAGACACATCGAAATGCTCGTATACAGTTCTGATGTACAGATCGTAGTGCTCAACGTGAGTGACTGGTAATATTTAAGAATACACTAGCTGAGGATGGAAGCAAAGGGACCCCCTTGTGAATCTGCAGCAGATCTGACTAGACTTGGTGTTCAATAAAGTTAACCTACCTTTTTGTGTTACTTTTTCCTTTTGAATTGTGGAATGAATTATTCTTTTTATTTTTTTTCAAGGGTTTTCATGTTTGTTATTTTCGTCAGACATCAGAGTTAACCAGATCTGTAAGCTGAATATATTGTGCTAAGTCGGTCATTACAGAATACAAGCAGAATAATAGTTATGAGAGGACACACGCTGCTGCTGTAGTCTCTATTAAAATAGGAGCTAAACATGTCTTGCATAAATAATTATAGATCTTCCTGCAGAAGGAACCAGTCACATATAAAGTCCTGATGTGTTTTTTATATAGAGATAAGAAACTTCTTAATTTGGGTCAGTGCTTTTATATTTGGTGGGAACATATGAGACTCTCTCCTGTCTATAGGACAGGCCCCTTCCTCGAGTCCATGTAGCCTGGATGCTATGGTCAGGATTGGAAAACGGCCACAAGGGTTGTTCTACGCTCTTTCTGTAACTCATTGAACTATATATAGGATCTAGGGAAATGATCTATGCTGTAATGAAACTTTACATTTAAATTTTTATTAAATTTTTTTTTGTAATTCAGGTCAGGTGGGTCAAGGGGTTTCCTTCTGCAGGTAGGTGGGGAGCCCAGACGTGGCATTGACATCAGCCAGACATTTAACATATTCTGTGGTTATGCTATAAATGGCAGTGTTGGTAATAACCCTTTTTAATGCAACCAGTATAAGCTGAGGGAAAAAAAATAGGGGTCCAGCACCCTGACATGTGATCCAAAATCTTGCCTCTTGATTTGGCAGGTACTTTGATCAGATGGTATTACAGCTACAGATCCTGGCTCGCTTGTGAATAATCAGAGACCCCGATACAGCTGCAGAGGGTATGTTCACGCAGGGGGAACATGCGTTGTGTGTTGTGTGTTTTTTTTTTTTTTTTTTTTCTACCCAGTCCAAAAAATCTTCTCCATTGTCTTTTTGGAAAATGAACCTTTGACCTAGTCTCGGTTCACAGGCTCTTTTGTGTTTGCGGGTTTTCTGCTGCGTATTTGAAAGGGTGGGGGCTCTACTCGGCTGTCCGGAGCAGATTTTCCACGGAGGAATTTAGGCTGCGGAAAATCCGCCGCAAGCCCCATTGAAGTCAGTAGGGACTGCAGTGGATTTTCCGCAGCGTAAAGTCCACCGCCCACAATCTGCTATGGACAGCCGAGAACAGCGGAAAACCCGCAAATACAAAGAGTGTGTGAACGCACCCTTAGGCTCGATTCACACTTGTGTTTTTTTTTTATTTTTTTTTTTTAATGGCAAACTATTTTCTCTCGATGTGAGCATAACCACAACAAAAAACACATACCTGATTTATTGAAATGTGCGAGAGAAAAAGTGGAGGGATTTTGCCCATAACAACAAATCACAATTGGTTGCTTTGGGGAAAATCTCTTCAGTTTTTCTCACATATATAAATCAGTGTGGGCCCCAGCCTTACAGCATTTCACCTTTACCGTGAGTCAGTGTGTGAAACATTTGATAGGTGTATCTCTCCCCCCCCCCCCCCCCCCCTTTCCAAACAGTGTGTCTCCAGCTGTTGCAAAACTACAAATCCCAGCTTGCCCAGACAGACGTTGTAGGTGACTGGTTTTTGACTGCACTAAAAAGTAAGGTAAGTTTCCATAGAATTGTTCACCACTAGAGTTAAGCGAAGTTACAGTGATTCAATTTGTCACAAACTTCTCGGCTCGGCAGTTTGATGACTTTTCCTGCATAAATTAGTTCAGCTTTCAGGTGCTCCGGTGGGCTGGAGACTCTCTCCTAGGACTGTATCCATCTTTTCCAGCCACCGGAGCACCTGAAAGCTGAACTAATTTATGCAGGAAAAGTCATCAACTGCCGAGCCGAGAAGTTTGTGACAAATTGAATCACTGTAACTTCGCTCATCTCTATTCCCCACTTTATGATTTGCAGTGCAACAGTAAAGCTTTGTCTGCACAGTGACACGTCACATGACAGCAAATCCTAGTTGTGGAACTTTACTACAGTTGCGATTTTGCTGTTAAAATATAATGTCTAAATTGCAGAGAAGCCACAAGCGAGTCAGTCACATGAGACTTACAGTGGGGCCTATGGTGGTGACCTAGGATCAAAAATGCTGCCCTGAGAATTACACTAGAAAAACATATTTTTTATTTTTGTCCACTATGAGACTGGAATTCCACTGACATTTTTTTTTTTTTAGCAAAAATGCCATAAAAACGCCCATTTCACCGCACAGTGTTTTTTTCAGCAAAAAAAAGCCACGTCCAGATGTTAGATGAAAGTCAATAGTAAACTGCAAAATGCCAGATCCACTTGGCGTTTTTCAGTTTTTGCGTTTTTTTTTTAAAATTTTTTTTTATTGCAACAATTTTGGGCTCAGAGGCTGTTTTTTCAAAACGCCCAACAAAACCTAGTTTGGCATTTTTTGCACAGAAATCTTGTGTTTTCCTCTCGTAGAAGTCTATGGCAGAGCAAAAACGCCATGCTGGTTTTAACTTTACCATTTTTGCCGGTGATTTTTATTCTTTTTTTATTTTTTTGGACTTTTTCGATCTAAAGTGATGGAGATACCCTACGAAATTTTTATAAAAGGTACCATAAAAATAAATAAATAAATAAAAATACAGTAGTGATGGAATAAACTGTATTTAACAAAATGAATCGTTTTTTAAAACATTTTTTTTTAAACAGGACTCAATTGGCTCAAAGTGTGTGTGTGTGGGTTTTATTTTTTAAATTTTTTTTAAATTTTTTTTTTTTGGTAGTACTGCTACTCCCAGCATGGAACACTGTTTCATGATGGAAGTAGTAGTACCTGTACTAATTGACAGATCGTCCCGGGTCTGTTGCGATCTTCCTGTATAATGTATGGATGCGGCCGGCTGCTCTTCTATGGTCTGCTGCACTGCCGTGTGTGTGTGTGTGTATATATATATATATATATATATATATACACACATACACATACATACATACAGATGGTTCCAGCCAATCACAACTCTCTGTGGTGATGTATGAGTAGGTGGGTATATACACGTCGGTGCAGGGGATCATAGAGCAGCAGCCCGCATCTATACATTATACAGGAGGATCACAGTGGGTGTCAGGAGTGGCACCTGCTGTGATCTGTCCTTAACTGCAAGTACTACTCCTCCCAACATGGAGCACACTCTTCTCCATGCTGGGAGCTGTAGTACCTGCATTAATAGACAGATCGCAACAGGTGTCAGAAGTTACACTCGCTGTGATCTGTCTATTAATGCAGGTACTACAGCTCCCAGCATGGAGCAGAGTGTGCTCCATGTTGGGAGTAGTACTACCTGTAGTTAAGGACAGATAACAATGGGTATCCCTCCTGACATCTGCTGCGATCGTCCTATCTATTGCAGATGTGGAGCGGCTTTCTCCTGCGCTCCGCATGTCTGCACTATAATCCGGCCAGTGATGTGAATAGAACATCACTCATTCATATTTCCCTCAGAGATGTGATTTGCTGCAACAATCCGCCTAATCCCCACTCTGGGCGGAAAATATGAATGAGTGATGTTCTATTCACATCACTGGCCGGAGTTCAGAGCAGAGATGCGAGCGCTGTATAGAGCTGCTCCACATCTCTGCAATAGATAGGACAATCGCATCGGGTGTCAGGAGTGACACCATGGGCGATCTTTCTATTAGTACAGGTACTACTCCCAGCATGGAACAGTCTGTTCCATGCTGGGAGTAGTAGTACTACCTTTTAAAAATGTAAAAAAAAAAAAGCGTTCCCTTAAGAAGTCACCTTAAACAAGGGTATACTAAAACTACACTCATAGACAAATGACTCTTTATATTTGTGAGGAAAACCTGTACAATTGAAAGGAGAATCTAGTTCCCTGGTGGGCTGTCTCTAGTCTGAATACAAGACGTAACATGTTTGGTATGGAGATATACAGGCTCCATATGGCATCATGCAGCATATTTTGCCCACAGATTTTGTAACTGGGCCAGTAATCCTGCTACAAATGCTCGATTTGCAATAAATCTGGTGACCACGCATTTCAAAGAAGTCTTGCAATCTGGCAGGGCATTCCTTGGATGAGCATTATTCTGATAAAAAAATTCCAGTTGGAAGCCCTGCCATGAGATGCAACACATGTGGCCACAGGTTGTCCTGCACATATTACGGAGCTGTTAGTGGCCCTCATTATTACTAGGGGTGACCGGCTGTCATGTGTGATGGCTCCCCAGATCATCACACCAGCATTGGGACCATCTTGAACCCAAACAACCTGAATTCATCACAAAGTAGGATACTGGCTGTCAGCGGCAGGACAGGCAATGGGTGCTGTAACAAATATCTTCCTGGTAAGGTCCTTGAAATGGTCTAGACCAGTGGTCTGAAACTGTGGCCCTCCAGATATTATAAAAATTCAACTTCCAGCATGCCGTTCACTTCAGCCATTGGCTGTCTGGGCATATTGGGAGTTAAAGTTTTGTAATATCTGGAGGGCCACAGTTTGAGACCACTGGTCTAGAGAGAAACAGGGGTGGTCTGTCTGGGCCTGCTGGAGCCTTTTCGCTGTGTGTATGCCTCATGTAACCACTGCCCCCCAACACCCGCTTGCCCAGAGTGACCTAGATAGCGGGCAATTATTTGAAACAACCATCCTGCTTCTCTCAGGCCAATGATATGTCCTGTCTCAAAGTCTGTCAACTGCGCAAAATATATGTGAGTGCGTTGTTGGCATTTCTAATAATTAATACACTCTCACGAAAAAAAGTACACTACACAAAAGTGGCCGCAAAGAGCCTTTTACAAGGCATTGGGGAAGCACTTTTATACCCTCTTATGGCAATACCCATCAGACCTGTAATAGTTTACACATCTGCTTAAAGGGGTACTCCCACTGGAAAACATTTTTTTTTTTCTTAAATCAACTGATGACAGAAGGTTAAACAGATTTGTAAATTACTATTGAAAAAAATCTTAATCTGTCTAGTACTTATAAGCTTCTGTATGCTCCACAGGAAGTTCTTTTCTTTTTGAATTTATTTTCTATCTGACCACAGTGCTCTCTGCTGACACCTCTGTCCATTTTAGGAACTGTCCAGAGCAGGAGCAAATCCTCATAGCAAACCTCTCTTGCCTTGAGAGTTGTTAAATATAATCGGAACGCTACAATATAACCCGGTCTGACCATGGAGAGAGTGAGCTCTTTGTTTTAAAAAACAAACATTTATTGTATTGTAATCTTCTTGACATCATGGGAGACAGTACATAAAACAAGAAATCTTCATATAAAGGCAGTCCTTAGTATAAGTAAATAATGTAGGAGGGTTATGTAGGCATGTCCATAAATCTCTGTTAGCTTCCGCTAGCTGTCATCCTCCTTGTTCTGGAGCTCTGCAGGATTTCCTTGGAGACCTTCATCTGTTCCTCCCTCTGTTCGTCCCATCCTGGCTTTCTCTGGAGCAACTTATGCTCAAATAATGGGTGTGTCCATCATGATTGAAGGTGTGTCCTTTATAAATGTGGGTGTGTCCATCATGATTGAAGGTGTGTCCTTTATAAATGTGGGTGTGTCCATGATTGAAGGTGTGTCCTTTATAAATGTGGGTGTGTCCATCATGATTGAAGGTGTGTCCTTTATAAATGTGGGTGTGTCCATCATGATTGAAGGTGTGTCCTTTATAAATGTGGGTGTGTCCATGATTGAAGGTGTGTCCTTTATAAATGTGGGTGTGTCCATCATTATTGAAGGTGTGTCTTTTATAAATGTGGGTGTGTCCATCATGATTGAAGGTGTGTCCTTTATAAATGTGGGTGTGTCCATGATTGAAGGTGTGTCCTTTATAAATGTGGGTGTGTCCATCATGATTGAAGGTGTGTCGTTTATAAATGTGGGTGTGTCCATCATGATTGAAGGTGTGTCCTTTATAAATGTGGGTGTGTCCATCATGATTGAAGGTGTGTCCTTTATAAATGTGGGTGTGTCCATCATGATTGAAGGTGTGTCTTTTATAAATGTGGGTGTGTCTATCCCAAGTGATCCTGTGTCTACTATCCATAAATATACAAATATGGTTTATTAAAAGTATATATCTCCTCCTAGTGGGTTGGCTGAATATATATATTTAACTTGTGGGTGTATACATTATGTCATGTTATGTTGTTATCTGATTGGATACTACTAGCTCTACAAATATGGTACTTCTCTGAAGTCTCGACATGACTATTCTTCTGCTACATATATACTGAAATAGTATATAGCGTGTCATGTTGTCTATCTATAGACATTATATCCTTTGACAACTGGTGAGCATGGAACATGTACTTAATAACCTTAGTTATTATGCGATATTGAAAAATGACAAGCTTTTAATCAATAGTTCCTGACATGGACAGAGGTGTCAGCAGAGAGCACTGTGGTCAGACAGAAAGGAAATACAAAAAGAAAAGAACTTCCTGTTGAACATAAGGAAGCTTATAAGTACTAGAAGGATTACATTTTTTAATAGAAGTAATTTACAAACCTGTTTAACTTCCTGGCACCCGTTGATTTAAAAAAATAAAATGTTTTCCAGCGGAGTAACCCCTTTAAGTTTTGGAGCAATCTCCTATTTCTATCTGGGTGCTTATTTTTTGTCTATGAGTATAGTATGTTACAAACTTATTATTTTTTTTTTGGGTGCATCATGCAGCATATTTGCCCACAGATTTTGTAGCTGGGCCAGTAATCCTGCTACAAATCCTCGATTTGCAATACATCTGGTGACCAGGCATTTCAAAGAAGTCTTGCAATCTGGCAGGGCATTCCTTGGATGAGCATTATTCTGATAAAACAAAAATAAAAAAATTCCAGTTGGAAGCCCTGCCATGAGATGCAACACATCAGTGTTTGACTCCGGTCGGCTCATTAAAGTAAATGGAGTGATGGGCTGATCCGGCTGGGGTACGGGAGAGCCCGGTTTTGATCCGGCAGCCGTATGTACAAAACGTGGTGTGAATGCAGCCTAATAAAGGATTATATAATTTTAATATGTTCCATTTCACAACTTTTGCATTGCTCCTCTCTCCCTTGTCCTTGTTCTAATGTCCCTCTGCCTATTGTAACACTCCTTGCTGTATGTAATCAGCAGCTATACATAGCATGCCAAAAGCTCCTTACTGCAGAGAAACCTCTTACCAGTCACTTTCCACAAATGGTACAAGCAAAGGGTCTTAATGAAAATCCCTCAGTAGTATTTAATGCTAACTCCGGCAGCCGAACCTGGTCACAGTTCCTGTGGAGATAAGAAAGGGAACAACAAGGCAGAGAGGGGAGAAGTCATTGGTCCTGTGACCTCTGTGTCTGCAGTCAGAGTTTAGCCAAGTCTCCGAGGCAGCCATGTGTGACATGGGAGGACTAGATAATCTAATAGCTAACACAGCTTACTTGCAGGCCAGAAAAAGTAGCGAAGGAGATCTGAGAGAGTTACAGAAGAGGCGTAAGAGTCTGTCGCTACCTCCCAAAGACTCTTGTCGCAACGAAATTAAAGACTCTATTCCCTTGGACTATCAAAGTATCTGCGTAGAGCAGCCGATTGGCCGGAGACTGTTCAGAGACTACCTAGCTACAGTGCCGGAGTACCTGCTGGCTCAGACTTTTCTGGAAGAAATCACAGACTGGGAACTGGAGGAGGACTCCGCCAAGGATCAATTGTTACAGAGCTTGGTTAGCAAAAGGTTCAAAGATGATGCTGAGGGTCCGTTGCCTTTCTTGAGTGCAGATATTACAAAAAAAATCAAGCAGGCACAGCTCAGCGAGCTCCCACCATTGCTCCAGCTTTCTAAGGAGGAGGTAAATAACTACCTGAAGGAGGCACCATTCCAGGACTTCCAGAACAGCATCTGCTACGACCGATTCCTCCAGTGGAAAGCCTTTGAGAGACAACCAATCACACACAAGTACTTTTATGAATTCCGGGTGCTGGGGAAAGGTGGCTTTGGAGAGGTATGGGCACTTTTTATGGTTCTAGAAGAAGGATGTGTTAAGTACTTTTGATAATACCAGAGTTTAAGCACCTATAGAACACTTCTATTAGGAATGCAGTGCTGTAACTTACTCATAAACCTGCATTAAAATTCTAATCTATATGTGATCTTGTGCAACATACGGTAAGTTGGAAGTATGCAAGAGCATTGTTGGTTCACCTACTTCTCACCCCTACAGCTGGCTCAACAAATAGGACATGTAGTAAATGGCCATAGGCTAGAGGTAATGTATTTGCATGTTAACAAACATTGACTCCTTCTGTAGGTTCAGTCCTTGAGATGTAAATTTTAATGCAATTTTTTGTTAGGATGTTAAAAATGTGTTTCAAGTCCATGAAAAAGATGGAGCACTCACCAGGTCTTTCGGGGTGAATCAAGCTTCTTTATTCATGTGAATATGCTTGATAACATGGGTACACGTTAGGGAGAGCAGGTAGACAGGCGGGGGAGAGAGATAGGGCGACGGTCCGTATTCGCGCTCGTAGCGCTTCGTCAGGCCCCTCAGGGGCCTGACGAAGCGCTTCGAGTGCGAATACGGACCGTCGCCCTAACGTGTACCCATGTTGTCAAGCATATTCACATGAATAAAGAAGCTTGATTCACCCCGCAAGACCTGGTGAGTGCTCCATCTTTTTCGTCTTTTGCATGGACTTGTTACCGATTCATTATATGTGAGCACCGAGAGGGTCTGAACAGCATTTATACCTGAGTGCCGTGGACGGCTAGACTTCAGTGCCGGGTTTCTCTCTTTATTAGGACTGTGTTAAAAATGTGTTTGATCCTTTTTACCAATAACTATTTTATGCTACAAAGCCCTTTATAATAGTAATTGTTCCAATAATAAGTTTACAATGTGTGTCCCATCAAAGGTAAATATAGGATAGTTTTTTTCACCAATATACAGTAACCCCCCCGACCTACGATGGCCCCGACATATGATAAAATTGACATACGATGGCCTCTCAGAGGCCATCGCATGTCGATGTCAGCATCGACATACGATGCTTTTATATGTCGGGGCCATCGCATTAACTGCTATCCGACAGGGCAAAATGCTTAAGCTGCTGTCGGATAGCAGTTTAAGCATCCCTGGCAGGTTCGCTTACCTATTCCCGCTGCTCCGGGTCCACTTCGCGATCCTCCGGTGTCTTGCGCATCTTCTCCAGGGTCCGGGCCTCGCTTTCCGGCGTCGTTATTACGTCACTACGCACGCCGCGCCGGCGCAGCAGCGTAATAACGTCACCAGAAAGCGAGGCCTGGACCCTGCAGAAGATGCGGAAGAAGCCGGAGGATCGCGAAGAAGACACCGGAGCAGCGGGACAGCATCGGGAGCCCCTGGGACAGCATCGGGAGCGGTGAGGACCTGGTCCGGAGCGACGGGGACAGGTGAGTACAGCTTCCTATATTTTACATTGCACGGATCACTCAACATACGATGGATTCGACAAACGATGGGTCGTTTGGAAGGAATTACCATCGTATGTTGAGGGACCACTGTAATCTGGTTAGGTTGTCCGTCACACACCCCACTATTGAAATACTATCTGGCTTCTGTAACAGAATGTTGCCATATATTAATTGGTGCCCCCATATAATTTCCAAGGTCCAGCCCTTTCATCTGCATTTGGCACCTATAAAAGAGAGAAGCTTTGTATTACTGTGTAGTTGCATATACATTAAGTGTAGAAAAATAGATCTGTTGGGATATGGGGGAAAAAAAAAAACAAGAAACATTACAATATGCTGGGAACACTATGGGCTTGAACAAATAAACGGTGACTAATATGAATATAGGAAAACGAATGTATTAAATGGAAGGTTGATCCCTTCTGACCAATCACCAAACACTGGAAGCAGTTCCTTCTTTTCTTCACATAAGATTTTCGTTATCGTCAGAATCCCAGCCTTTGTCTGTCCAGGCATGCTGGGAGTTGTAGTTCCGCAACAGCTGAAGGCTCACTGGTTGGAAAACACCGATCTAGCTTGTGGAAATTTCGTATCCTGTATTTATAGATAATACACTTAATGCCTCTATTACCGTTTGTAGGTACAAATAAGTACAATTCAATACAATAACAGGTTTCAAAGACTAACCCTATAATGGTCTTGTTGTGGGGCTCCCACATTAGAATGAATAAGCTATTGTAAAAAATTAGTACAGTGATAAAATTCAACAGTAGAAGTTATATCCTTGGATTCATCTCCTTGGATTCATCTCGGCTCTTTATTTTTACTGTCTCCAGAATGTGTCTACTTGGTCACCCATGGCCACTCTTTTTAACAGGTAATTGTTGACTTGTTCACCGATACAGCAGAGATAATTAACGTAACGCATCAGCAGCGGAAGCGCAGACGCCAGTCACTAGAGCGAGCGTTGGCGCATCTGCAGCTTGTAATACCTGCAGATGCGCTATGTGTGACCCTACCCCAGTAGAAATCAAGCAGTATAGGTTGCTGAATCCCCAGGTGAACACACTTACCTTTTGACTCAGTCAATATTTGGTCAATATGAGCTTTTGGGACTAGTGAGATTGTGGCTGGACAATTGGCATGCTTAAACTATGAGTATACAAAAGCCTATAACAGGCATAGGCAACCTTCGACACTGCAGATGTTTTGGACTATGTCTCCCATGATGTTTTGGCATAGGAGATGTAGTCCAAAACATCTGCAGTGCCAAAGGTTGCCTAGGGCTGGGCGGTATGGCCAAATATGTGTATCGCTGTATTTTTTGTAACTTATGGCGGTTCCACGGTATATAACGTTATTCCCCCCCCCCCCCAAATTGATTATTAGCCCAGTGCTGCACTGTCCTCATCGGGGTACTAATCGGGGTCACCCGCAAGCGCTGCTCTCCTCGTCCTCGTGTTTGTTGTGGCCGCCGGCGCTGACACTCTATAGCTGTATCCCTATGCCCGGGCAGCAAAAGGTAAACAAAGATAAACTTTAACACATGTTCCTACGTCGGCCTTCCTGGTGACATGAACGTCGGTCAGCCGTCAGCCTATCACCGGCCGCAGCGATGTTCCGCCTCGGCCGGTGATAGGCTTAGCCCACTGTCATGTAAGAAGCCGGCTACAGTGCGCTCAACCTATCACCGGCCGAGACGCAACATCGCTGCGGCCGGTGATAGGCTGATGGCTTTCTGACGTCCCATTCCCTGGGAAGCAGGTCCGGACCGACGGGGAAGGTGAGTTAAAGTTTATTTTGTTTACCTTTTGCAGCCCGGGCATATGGATACAGTACAGAGCAGTGGTCTTCAACCAGCAGACCTCCAGATGTTGCAAAACTGCAACTCCCAGCATGCACGGACAGCCAATGGCTGTCTGGGCATGCTTGGAGTTGTAGTTTTGCAACATCTGGAGGTTGAAGACCACTGGTATAGAGTATCAGCGCTGGCGGCCGCAACAAACAGGGGGGTGAGGAGGGCAGCGCTTGCGGGTGACATATGTGAGTAGTACCCTGATGGGGACAGCGCTAGGCTAATAATTAATTGGGGGGGGGGAGGGAGAAGCAGAAAAGCCCTCGCGGGTCACATATGATTAGTTCCCTGAGGGGGAGGGGCCAAACCGGCATTGCAGTATGGGGAAAAATTCATATTGTGCAGCACAAAAATTTTGGTATTTGGTATGAACCGGTATACCGTCCAGCCCTAGCCTGGCCTATAATATAGTGACCTCTAATATTCTTAATCAAAACTCAGACAACAAAGAGTGGGCACTTGACTCTTGAATCAAATTGATGCAGAAGCAATAAAAGCAATGCGTTCTACCAGAAAAAGTGCTGGTAAATCCATGACATATTGCGTATTAGCTTTATTATCCTGAGAAGACACAATTGTTTTGGGTTGTTCTGGCAGATGACGCAGCCGATGTATATGCCGCTTAAGATTTTCATATCTGACTTCATGTCTAGTTGCTATGTAGTTTGCTTGTGCTACTTATTCCAAAGGATGACAGGATCATTTCTCACCAGGTAGCCTATTTCAGGCTGTCTCAGTAGAAAAGGATTGTATTAATGGCTCTCTTAATTTTTGAGCTATAACCTTAATATACAGATTTGTGTACATTTTTATTTTTTACCATTCCTTATATAGGGCAAACATATTCTACACACAAGCATTGCCACTATTCAGCCCTATCCCAAATGGGACTTACAGTCTAATTTTGCTACCTCATGCACATGCATACAAGAGCAAGAATCCTAGTGTAGCATTGGCTGAGGGCTTCCCCACCGACCTTGTCTGAGCTGATCTCGAAAATTAATAATATCATCCATTTAGAGAAAGGAGTATATACTAAGCGAAAAGCTATGAGGAAATTTGTGTACATTTGGGGCCCCTGGATACATAGATACTCCTGGTCTACCCTCTACCTACTTAAAGAGGTATCCTATGGAGGGATATGTAATGGGAAAGGGTGTCCCTAGGGGGACGATAGTACTGGTTGATCCGTAAGTTATGGATAGTCTACCCAGACGATGGTTCTCCAGCCATTTTGCTCTTCCCTTTGTCTGTCTGTCTGCTAGCCCTCCTGGCCTTCCATTCTCTTTTTTATTTTCTTCCTCCGTTTGTGAGTTTTGTGCCTCTGATCTGTTCACCCAATGTAAGTGTCTTGGTTTCATTTGTTGTTGGTGCTCCTTGCTCCCCAGATAACTGTACTGTCACGATGCCGGCTGGCAGGTAGTGGATCCTCTGTGCCAGAGAGGGATTGGCGTGGACCGTGCTAGTGGATCGGTTCTAAGTCACTACTGGTTTTCACCAGAGCCCGCCGCAAAGCGGGATGGTCTTGCTGCGGCAGTAGTGACCAGGTCGTATCCACTAGCAACGGCTCAACCTCTCTGACTGCTGAAGATAGACGCGGTACAAGGGATTAGACAGAAGCAAGGTCGGACGTAGCAGAAGGTCGGGGCAGGCAGCAAGGTTCGTAGTCAGGGTGGATAGCAGAAGTTCTGGTACACAGGCTTTGGACACACAAAACGCTTTCACTAGGCACAAGGGCAACAAGATCCGGCAAGGGAGTGCCTGGGAGGAGGTCAGATATAGTCAGGGACCAGGTGGAAGCCAATTAAGGTAATTGGACCAGGCACCAATCATTGGTGCACTGGCCCTTTAAGTCTCAGGGAGCTGGCGCGCGCGCGCGCCCTAGAGAGCGGAGCCGCGCGCGCCAGCACATGACAGCAGGGGACGGGAACGGGTAAGTGACCTGGGATGCGATTCGCGAGCGGGCGCGTCCCGCTGTGCGAATCGCATCCCCGACGGCCATGACAGTGCAGCGCTCCCGGTCAGCGGGACCGACCGGGGCGCTGCGGAGAGAGAGACGCCGTACGCGCTCCGGGGAGGAGCGGGGACCCGGAGCGCTAGGCGTAACATGTACTGCCTGCTGAAGTTATTGTAGCTCTGTGTTTGTACTTTCCCCATTTTTGTTTTCGTCAAAAATGCATTATGGAACCTTGTTTATTACAATGGGGGGAAAAAGTATTTAGTCAGCCACCAATTGTACAAGTTCTTCCACTTAAAAAGATGAGAGAGGCCTGTAATTTCCATCATAGGTATACCTCAACTGATAGACATAATGAGAAAAAAAATCCATAAAATCAAATTGTATGATTTGTAAAGAATTTATTTGCAAATTATGGTGGAAAATAAGTATTTGCTCACCTACAGACAAGCAAGATTTCTGGCTCTCACAGACCTGTAACTTCTTTAAGAGTCTCCTCTGTCCTCCACTCGTTACAGTATTAATGGCACGTGTTTGAACTTGTTATCAGTATAAAAGACACCTGTCCACAACCTCAGACAGTCACACTCCAAACTCCACTATGGCCAAGACCAAAGAGCTGTCGAATTGACACCAGAAACAAAACTGTAGGCCTGCACCAGGCTGGGAAGACTGAATCTGCAATAGGCAAGCAGCTTGGTGTGAAGAAATCAACTGTGGAAGCAAGTATTAGAAAATGGAAGACATACAAGACCACTGTTAATCTCCCTCGATCTGGGGCTCCATGCAAGATTTCACCCCGTGGTGTCAAAATGATCACAAGAACGGTGAGCAAAAATCCCAGAACCACACAGGGGGACCTAGTAAATGACCTGGAGAGAGCGGGGACCAAAGTAACAAAGGCTACCATTAGTAACACACTATGTTGCCAGGGACTCAAATCATGCAGTGCCAGACATGTCCCCCTGCTTAAGCCAGTACATGTCTGGGCCCGTCTGAAGTTTGCTAGAGAGCATTTGGATGATCCAGAAGAGTATTGGGAGAATGTCATGTTGTCAGATGAAACCAAACTAGGACTTTTTGGAAAAACACAACTTGTCGTGTTTGAAGGAGCAAGAATGCTGAGTTGCATCCAAAGAACACCATACCTACTGTGAAGCATGGGGTGGAAACATCGTGCTTTGGGGCTGTTTTTCTGCTAAGGGACCAGGACGACTGATCCGTGTAAAGGAAAGAATGAATGGGGCCATGTATCGTGAGATTTTGAGTGAAAACCTCCTTCCATCAGCAAGGGCATTGAAGATGAAACGTGGCTGGGTCTTTCAGCATGACAATGATTCCAAACACACTGCCCAGGCAATGAAGGAGTTGCTTCGTAAGAAGCATTTCAAGGTCCTGGAGTGGCCTAGCCAGTCTCCAGATCTCAACCCCATAGAAAACCTTTGCAGGGAGTTGAAAGTCAGTGTTGCCCAGCGACAGCCCTAAAACATCACTGCTCTAGAGGAGATCTGCATGGAGGAATGGGCCAAAATACCAGCAACCTTGTGTGAAAACCTTGTGAAGACTTACAGAAAACGTTTGACCTCTGTCATTGCCAACAAAGGGTATATAACTAAGTATTGAGATTAACTTTTGTTATTGACCAAATACTTATTTTCCACCATAATTTGCAAATAAATTCTTTATAATTCAGACAATGTGATTTTATGGATTTTTTTCCTCATTATGTCTCTCATGGTTGAGGTATACCTATGATGTAAAAATAGGGTAGAATATACAGTTCAATGATATTGTTCTTGATTTGTTTCGAACCCAGAACCCGAGTACTGCAGCAATGCAGAGCAATAAGCAACTTTATTGCCTATGTGCCTTTTATCTGTATTATGTAGTATGAGGACATGTAGCCTAAAAAGCACTAGCACTAAAGAAACAGACATGAGCCGCTCGGAAGCACAGCAATTCACAAGGAGAGAAGATGGGGCCGGCCAGCATATAGTGACTGAGGAGCGCTGCAAATGTAAATTTGAAGGCAGAGTACATATAAAGTAAATGAGAGAATACACCCGAACATAACACTCAGAAATGCTTCAGTACTTCAATTCTTTGAAGAACCAATTTGACGCACATATGACATCACGGGTGGAGAAGTAAAAGCTAGAGCTCGAGGGAGTGGCAACGGCTTCATTTCACAGGTATACTGCCTATAGGCGTGATCAAGCGGTATACCCATAAAATAGAGCCTTCACCGCTTCCTGGAGCTCTAGGGAGTGCTACGTTAGGGTATATTCTCTCTTTTAGTAAAAAGTACTAAGGTTTATGGTTTCTCTACGTTAATGGATTATTAGTTTGATGACCGTTACATTTATGATGAACCGATTTATAATAACAATAAATCTGGGTTTATAGTCCTACTGCAAAATCTTTTTGCCACTAAGAATTAAAGGACACGGCCCAAGGTGATTTACTCTACATCAATGCAATTAGGAAAGACTGGAGTCCTGACATCCCCTCTACCTTCATTAATTCCCTGTAATCCTCTGCACACAGTGAAGACTTCCCACTGACAAAAGAAGCATTTCTTCGGAGAATTACCAGGGTGAAGAGTTGACCACATCCAGATTCAGGCAGGGTTTTTAGTTGGGGTGTCTGACATGAAGCAGATCCTTGTGATGCCACTCTTAAAGAGTACCTGTCCTGATCTTGTTACATTTTATAATCCTCCCAGTTCACTGCCCCCATCATGATAAACCACCTCCTGTCTTTATTTTTATTCTTTTTTTTAGTTTTCTACCTTGATATATTTGCTTTGTATTTTCTGTATTTCCTGTTTTTGGACTTCTGCCAGCCAGCAGGAGTCCAAAGTCTGTGCAAGAGATGGGGGGAAATGTGCTCTGGACAAGTAGGGGGACATCTAGTGGCAGCTTTTTTAAATGCAAATAAAACATAGAAAACTAAAAAAATTTTAAGCTAAGTACATTAGAAAGATTATTTATTTCCCATAAGGAGTGCAATAGCAAAAATTAGTTTTAATAAGAGTGCCCATTTAAGTCAGCTTTAGACACAAAGCTTAGACAATATTAGAACCTTCTTTAAAACCCCATAAATATGCAAATGTTTTGCTGTAATGGAGCTGTTCCCCGTTTTTGCAAATTAAGGCCCTTATTTACTAAGAGTGTTGTGTAGGTTTCTTT
This sequence comes from Hyla sarda, assembly GCF_029499605.1. Taxonomy (NCBI): domain Eukaryota; kingdom Metazoa; phylum Chordata; class Amphibia; order Anura; family Hylidae; genus Hyla; species Hyla sarda. Next base: position 83,894,885 of record NC_079191.1, on the reverse strand, counting down.
GTGGGTTTTAATTCCCCACAGTTTATTTTCCACGGTATTTACTAAGGTTTCCCTACAGTTTCCACTTTCCCTACACTTTTCTTTTTTTTACACATGCTCTGATCTGTCGGGTTTTCCTCAGCTCAAATCCACCACAGTTTATGTGGAAACCTTAGTAAATATGTTGGGTTTTTGTGAAAATGTCAGGAACATGCCCCTTTTCGGAGGCCACGTCCCCTTTTCCCGGCAGCCATGCCCCTTTTTCAGGTTTTCATAGCAAAATGGAGAGTTAGTCGGGGTTTTTTCAATTCTGGCGCAAAATCTGGCGCAGACAGAATTTCTGGTGCAATGCGACAGAATCTGGCACACAACCCGACAAAACATGTCGGGTTTGCAATAGTAAATGAGGGCCAAAGTCTTTCTTTGGCACATCCAGAGCAGTTGTATCCGTAGGCAATATAGTGATACTAATACCCAAAAAGTTTTGAAACACAATGCCTAATGTTTTGCTCCACACCTGACGGAAAATGATCACCATGACCAATTGCTGAGAAAGATACTGTGTACCCTATTAGGTACTGATGGGGAACAGAATATTGGGTGGAAGGTTTGACTGTAGGAGTCTAGCAAAAAGCATTAAACAGAGCCATGAAAAATCTTATCTAATGCTTTTTTTAAATTTTTTTATTGATCTTGATCCTGTTAAAGTATATGAATGCATATAGACTAGGTAGTGATATGCTCTCCCAGTAAACATGCATGCTTGGCATGGTGAGCTTGAATGTTTATCTCAATGGATAGAGATGATCTCGGGCTTATCTTCTGTTAGAGCAAAGCATTGGGTTTGTTGAGATCCATCATACCTGAGCCAATTTTACTTTGACATCTGAATGTTCATGTGTTCTTTATGGGGAGGGGTATGCCACAGCCAGAAATCTCCCGTACCAGCTTATCTCTCCCAGAACAATATTTTCGGCCAGTAAAAATTTGAAATGCCAAACCCCTTCTCCTCACCAACATAATCTGTCGGTGGAGAGTTGGGAGGCTTCTATATACCTTAGAAAGTTGGCTGAACCTACTGAAGGCGGTGGGTTTGGCCAACTTCATTTTAAAGTTTATGGGCACCATTACCCCAAACACATTTGATCTGTTTGCCACTGTCAAGATGTAGCCATATTAATCTTACATTTAATATTTTTGGTGGTTTATCTCAAGTATAGCTTTTTATTTCATAAGACTAATGGTAACTTTTTTATAACACAATTCGTTTTTCTGATCTTATGTTTTAGTAATATATTTATAACTACTCGGTTCTATTGGAAAAACAATAAAGGAGTATTCTGGTGCAGAGTACTCCTGCTCCGTTCTGCCCGGGCTGCAAAAAAAAAAATGAAAATAAACCATCGCTCACCTTCCTGGGTTCCCGCGGAGCGCCACTACAGCTGATTGGTCCTCCGGTCCATCTTCTTCATACTTCCGTGTGAACGAAGAGTCACATGGCGCTCAACCTATCGCCGGCCGCCGCAATGTTCTGCCTCGGCCAATAATAGGCTGAGCGCCATGTGACGCTTCGTTCACATGGAAGTATGAAGAAGATGGACCGGAGGACCGATCAGCCGTAGTGGCGCTCCGCGGGAACCCAGGAAGGTGAGTGATGGTTTATTTTCATTTTTATTTTTGCAGCCCGAGCAGAACAGAGCAGGAGTACTCTGCACCAGAGTACTCCTTTAAATTAGGTGTTCCTATTGGCACTAAAGCAAAAATGTTGCTATCATACACAGACTTTTTGATTTTATAGGGCTGTCCTTTTAACCCAGTCACTTACCTATATAGACGCTTACTTGCCCTGTTCTCCAGCCCCTTCTCATCACTTCAGAGCTTTCAGGCTTGAATATAGTCACTTCTTTGGGCCTATGTGAAAAGTAATTCCTTTGTAAGGTATCAAGGAGCAAGGCTTATTCCTCTACAATGTTAAAGTAGTGCTCCACTGCTCAGCGTTTGGAACAAACTGTTCCGAACGCTGAAGCCGGCGCTGGGAGCTCATGACGTCATAGCCCTGCCCCCTCATGACGTCACGCCACGCTCCCTCAATGCAAGTCAATGGGAGGGGGCGTGACGGATGTCACGCCCCTCCCATAGACTTGCATTGAGGGGGTGGGGCGTGACGTCATGAGGGGCGGAGCTATGACATCACAGGCTCCCAGAGCCGGCTCCAGCTTTTGGAACAGTTCCAAACGCTGAGCAGCGGAGTACCCCTTTTAAGCCTTACAGACTTCATGTGAAACCTAATCACTATAGCTATGTTATGGGAAACCATGTAGGTGTAGGGTGTAATAAACCTAAATCTCCAAGAAATAGTCTTGGTTTACAAAAATAACAACTTGTAAAACAAAAATACATATATATACATGTTATATAAGATTGTTGTTTGGTTCTAGGTATGTGCCATCCAAGTCAAGAACACAGGACAGATGTATGCATGTAAAAAATTGGACAAGAAGCGTCTAAAGAAAAAGAATGGGGAGAAGATGGCTTTGTTGGAAAAGGAGATCCTAGAGAAAGTTCACAGCCCCTTCATTGTCTCTCTGGCCTACGCTTATGAAAGTAAAAGCCACCTGTGCCTAGTGATGACCCTTATGAATGGAGGAGACCTCAAGTTTCATATCTATAACATTGGAGAAAAAGGTCTGGAGATAAAACGAGTGATCTTTTACTCCGCTCAGATCTGCTGCGGGCTTTTGCACCTTCATTCTCTTAATATCCTCTACAGAGACATGAAGCCTGAAAATGTTCTTCTGGATGACAATGGCAACTGTCGGCTTTCTGATTTAGGACTTGCGGTCATAGTAAAGGAAGGAAAACTCATCAGCAACAGGGTAAGTAGCACATTGTTCAGCGACTACTGACATCCCATGGCAAAGTGGAAGAGTTGACTGAGCTATTTTACCTTGCATTATAAGAGCAAGTCTTAATTCCTTGGGATTTGGCCTTCGTTAAGGACCTTATGTGGCTATTTAATTTTAAAGGCAGATGGTAAGAAGATTTTGCCAATTAACCATTTGAGAACTACTTAGCTTCCCGTTTACATAATGTTGGGGACACTGAGGTCTGTGTCTCTGGTGGTATAACATTATGTCTCACATGCCTTTCTGCCATGTGACATGCTTGAGGTATAGGATCATGGATATATCAGGGACGGCTGAGAATGGTAGCCTTCTCAATCTCCATGAATGGCTTGCTTTATCTGCTTCTAGGAGAGATAAGTTGCATAGCCTGATTTTCACACATATTGTGATCAAGCCGGGTAATAGGGAGCTATTAGGATCATCTGTCGTGGGGAGAATAAGGAGGGTGCCATAAAGCTTTGACAGTTGGCCAAGCCTGACGAAATTGAAGGACTTGGTTGACTTAATATAAGATGTATCGGCACTTTAATCCCCTAGATGCCACAATCATTGTTGACTGAACATCAAAGGGGTTAAAAAGTAGGGTCAGAATTATCACTTAGGCCCCTTTCACACTGCCATTGCTACCCGTCAAGAACTGCCGTTAGTCTTTTCGGTGTGACTTTAACAGACGTTCTCGTGACGGGAAGCAACAGGCAACCATGGGTCCCGACGGCTCCCATTTACTATTATAGGGGCCATTGGGCACCATTGTTTTTTTGACGGGAATAGCGGGAGAAAAAGACGGGGCTTGCTGTATTTTTTCTCCCGCTGTTTTCCCCTGCTCCCCCAACGGCCATCACACTGCCGTGTCATAACTGCAGTGTGAAAGAAGCCTAATCCCATCCATTAGAGCTTGTTGACAACTGTGTAAAACTGCTATCAACTACAAGTGATGGCAGAGGTACAGTGTATCACTATGACATACACTTATACTCTGTATATTTGCAATTAGACAATAGTATGTCATTGGGCACAAAGGGGTTAAAGTGTTACTGTCACCTATATAAGCTTGAGAAAAAAAAATATAGAATCCCCACACTTGGAGGATGGTCACAAATCACAAATATGACACAAAGCAGTGGATGTTTACAAGCTGAACATTGTAGAATAGTGAATGACCATAAGTCGTCAGATAAGTTAAAGAAACACTCTGGGGATTTTTTTTTTGGTGCATATAGGTGGAGATTTATTAAAATCTGTCCAGAGGAAAAGTTGCCCAGGTGCCCATAGCAACCAATCAGATCGCTTCTTTCATTTTTAACAAGGCATCTGAAAAATTAAAGGAGTATTTCAGGCAAAAAATTTTTTTTATATATCAACTGGCTCCGGAAAGTTAAACAGTTTTGTAAATTACTTCTATTAAAAAATCTTAATCCTTCCAATAGTTATTAGCTTCTGAAGTTTTCTGTCTAACTGCTCAATGATGATGTCATGGCTTGTGTATGCAGAGTGCTTACCTGTTTATCTGATGTGTCAGGCATGTGTTTTCAGCCAAATTAATTTCTGTTTCCACACTGAAATTATTTTTTAAATGCTTCCTACATTTCCCATGAAGCCTCTCACTTGGCAGAAACAGGGTGGGGAGTTAGATCACTGCACCTGATCATCTTATTAGGCTGCTGGTCCTGGAGTTCAAGTGAGCAGATTAGGCTCATAAGTGGGTTGGGTTCAGTTTACAATATAAACAATTTCTTAGAGAAATATTGGCATGAGGAGTAAGTTATTTGACCTATAGTCACATTTAAAGGGGTACTCCACTGAAAAATGTTTATTTTTTTATTTTTTTTTATCAATTGGTGCCAGAAAGTTAAGCAGATTTGTAAATTACTTCTATTTAAAAAATGTAATCCTTCCAGTACTTATCAGTACTTATAAGCTGCTATATAGTCCACAGGAAGTTCTTTCTTTTTTTATTTTTTATTTCCTTTCTGTCTGACCACAGTGCTCTCTGCTGACACCTCTGTCCATTTTAGGAACTATCCAGGGTAGGAGCAAATCCCATAGCAAACCTCTCCTCCTCTGGACAGTTCCTAAAATGGACAGAGATGTCAGCAGAGAGCACTGAGGTCAGACAGAAAGGAAATTCAAAAAGAAAAGAACTTCCTGTTGATCATATAGCAGCTGATAAGTGCTGGAAGGATGAATATTTTTAAATAGAAGTAATTTACAAATCTGTTTAACTTTCTGGCACCAGTTGATTTAAATTAAGATGTTTCCCAGTGGAGTACCCCTTTAACCCCTTAGGAACACAGCCCATTTTAATTTTTGTGTTAAATTTTTTTTTCCTCCCTGTCTTTTAAGAGCCATAACATGTAATTTGTGCATCCAGAGACCCATATGAGTGCTTGTTTTTTGTGTGACCAATTGCTCTTTGGTATATAATAGGTATTTCCACATCCGAAATGACATGTACAGTGGTCCCTCAAGTTACAATATTAATTGGTTCCAGGACGAACATTGTATGTTGAAACCATTGTATGTTGAGACCAGAACTCTATGGAAACCTGGTAATTGGTTCTGAAGCCACCAAAATGTCATCCAAAAATAGGAAAAAGTGAGGATTATAGAAAAATAAGTAGATAACTAATATAGATAAAGCAAATCCTTACATATAAAAGTAAGAAAGATCTGCTGGGAGCTGTAAATCACTGTCTATGTCAGTGTTTCTCAACCAGGGTGCCTCCAGCTGTTGCAAAACTACAACTCCCAGCATGCCCGGACAGCCGTTGGCTGTCCGGACATGCTGGGAGTTGTAGTTTTGCAACAGCTGGAGGCACCCTGATTGGGAAACAATGGTTTATGTAGAGGACAGGAGCTTCTTCAGGGTCCTATACAGTACACATAGTGTCCCAAATGGAGCCGCCCTTACTTGGGTGTCCAAAGGAGCAGCTAACCCTGGCACAGGTAAGCAGTAGTACAGAACTTGTAGTTCCTCCCTGTACTGTAGGGGGCGCTACCAGACACCAGTCAGTGCATGCACTTAAGTAATAGAGGTGATTTACCAGTAAAATGTCCATTCTGATTGGTCAGTTCCTCAATTTGTGACACGTTTCACAGATCTGGACTGTCTGTACATTGTATTTTGAGTCTGGTTTCAAGTTACAATATTCCAGAAAAAAACATTGTATGTTGAAACTATTGTATGTTGAGGCCATTGTAAGTTGAGGGATCACTGTACTATAAAACTATAATGTAAATTATTCCGTACGGTGAACGCCATAAAAAAACAACAAAAAAGTGCAAAATTCACCAATTTTGGTACAAATTGCGGAAGTAAAAAAGATAAAAAATGATACTAATGAAAAGCACAGCTTATCCTGCAAAAAATAAGCCCTTACTCAATGGAGTCAGACAAAAAATAAAAAAGTTACGGCTGTTGGAAAATGAATGGCAGAAAAATCATTTTGCTCAGAAAAGGAAAAAGAACATAGAAAGCTATATAAAATGGGTATCGCCATAATCGTACTGACCCACAGAATAAATATAACATCACTTTTTCCGCACAGTGCACACATCAATAAATATAACATCACTTTTACCGCACAGTGCACACCATAAAAAAATATTTTTTTAAACGCCAGAAATTTTCCAGTTTTTTTTTTTTACAGTATTTTGAAATTTTTCACAAAAAATGCTGCATGTGTCAACAAAAATGCACCACTTACATAAAGTACAATATGTCACAAAAAAACAATATCAGAATCGCGCCGCTCAGAAAAAGCGTTCGAAAGTTATTACCATTTAAGGAGACACATGCCAAATAAAAAATAAGAAAAAAAGAGCCTGGTCATTAAGGTAAAAAAATGGGTCTGTCCTTAAGGGGTTAAAGGCTTTATTTATTTACTTGACAAAGGCAATATGGTGCTGCCACACCGTATTTTTTGTGATGACAAATAAAAGCTAACAATGGCTTTGCATATAAGGATTTCCTATTCTTCAACTAGTTTGGATATATACAGTATAACGTCCATAGAGGTCGGCATCTGACACTCCATGATTATTCTTATTTATGGAATATGTTTTTCCAGACCAAGTAAAGTAAAAATATATGAAATAACTCACATGTATATAAAAATTCTAAAATCAACCTTCTATACTAGCACATAAAAATGCTAATTAAGAGAAGCACTTACAGGCCTTACCACACTGTGGGACTTTTCTGACCGAAAGAAAACATTGCATCAAATAGAAAGTATTATAAAACTTTTTTAAGATGGAAATTTAGCACAGAGTATGGCAAAGGATGATGGTTGTTCCCAATCAGCTCTGAAAACATTTTGGTGCAAATATGAACAACATAGGAAAGTTATAAAAGAAAGAACAACATACAGGTTTACCAAGGAAGTTAACGCATCAAGATAGAAAACTAACAGCGACATGCCTAGAACATGTACAACATAACAAATGGAGATTGAATAATTAGATGAAAGTGATTTTCAGTGATTAATCACCAACTGCATTGGCCAAGAAGATGATGCTGAAATGTTTGGTGCCAAACTGCGGAAACATAGGACATAACCACATTTCCCTACTCATTTATGATATGTAATTGCATAGTAGGTAAAGGACCAGGGAGATGGCAATCATAACCTCAAAAGTGGCATGGACATAGAGATTGACGAGCCTTTTATCATTCCATAGGGAGAAAATAGATTTAGTGAAGAAAAAGTCATTATATAGGATAATAATGCATCTTTTCCAGCGAGCAAAGAGTGTTCAAGCTATTCTTCAGGAAAAGCATAGCAACTCAATAACATCACCAGGAAACAAAAATGATGGTTTAAATAAAAAATAAAAAAATGTTTATATGTTCTGTTAAACTTATCTGTCTTTTAGAAAGTTGAGTAATTATTGAGATTTTTATTTATTTATTTTGCATAATGTTGTCCTCTACTTTATCTGGTAAAATATCAATCTATTCTCATTTGAATGAGGATTGTTTCATGACGAGTGTTCAGCTATTAAACATTTTGTCATATCTGTGATTTGTTTGTTTGCTATGAAAAAAAACAACCCAGTGACCATCTTGAAACTGTTATGATCTCTTAAAGGGGTACTCCACTGCCCCAGCGTTAGGAACATTTTGTCACAGCCCCCCCCCCCTGACATCACGCCACGCCCCCTCAATGCAAGTCTATGGGAGGGGGTGTGGCAGTCACCACACCCCCTCCCATAGACTTGCATTGAGAGGGTGTGGTGTGACGTCACAAGGGGCGTGACCATGATGTCACGACCCCCCGCAGCCCACACCCAGTATTCGAAACAAAATGTTCCGAACGCTGGGGCAGTGGAGTACCCCTTTAATTTCTTGTCCGGGTTGTCGTAGATATAGCCTGATAGGTTTCGTGTCATGATTTATTGGTTTATTAATGGACATAATTGAATTCCATTCTGTTACCACATGATCAATTATCTTGCTTGTTTGGGTCGGAAAATTTGCTGTAATAATAGATGAATTATGATCATCTAAATAATTTTTTAGGGCAGCGATATATCACTATGGGGCTGTGTATTGCAAGGATTTTTACAGAGCATCTAACAAAAAATAACCAGTAGTTTAGGTAAATATAATTTCTTCAGATATGATTTCTTTTTTTCCTTTTTCTTGCTCTCTTATTTTTGCTGATGTCCACTTTTAGGTTATCTTCACATACATTAAAATTGTAAAAATTTTTAACTTATAAAAACACTGTTTTCACAGATAAAAATTGTATGGTTTCCTTGTAATAATGTGTGCAATTGTAGTCCATGGAAAATTGGCCATTAGTGCCCACATGATGTCAAATATCAGTTGTTATTTCAACGGTCGGTAAATTATCCAGGGATAGAAAAAAACAAAACTGATTTCTTCCAAAAACAGCACCACACCTTTCCTTGGTTATCTGCGGTATTGCAGCTCAGCTCTATTGAAGTGAATCAAGCCAAGTTGTAATACCACATAGAACCTGTGCCTGTTCACCTATCTCCAGTTAACCCCTTTAACCTGTTGGGGACGGTGGTACTTAAGGACGGAGGGTGTACCTGTACGCCCTCCGTATTTCCGATCACCGCTGCTCGCCGGGCGGTGATCGGAACGGGATGCCTCCTGAAATCATTCAGCAGGCATCCTGTGGCAATGGCTAGGGGGTCTTGAGACCGGGGAATCACTGTTATTCCGGGCTGATCAGGTCTCTGGTGACCCGTTTGCCCGGAAAATAAGGGTGATCGAGGCTGTCAGAGACAGCCCAGATGATCCTGAAGAATAGGAGTGAGGTGGCAGGGGTGTCACCTCCTCCTATCCCCTGCTATTGGTCAGTCGCAAGTGACCAACCAATAGCAGAAGAGGGCGGGGGGTTAAAACATTAATTCCCCCCGCTGCCCACCAATGGTGGTCCGGGCAGAGAAAGGGGAACCGATAAAGGAGCGGTGGGAGGCATACGACGGGAGGCATGCAGCGATTGTCAGGCGGCGGTGTGGGCACACACTGTGGCCTTCCAGATGTTACAGAACTACAATTCAAAGCATTGTCTGGACATGCTGGGAGTTGTAGTTTTGCAACATCTGGAGGTCCACAATTTGGAGACACTGTATAGCGGTCTTGAAACTGTGGCCCTCCAAATGCTGCAAAACTACAACTCTCAGCATGCCCAGAAAGTCAGGCATGCTGGGAGTTGTAGTTCTGCAACATCTTGCCCTTCAGATGTTGCCAAACTACAATTTCCATGCTAGGAGTTGTAGTTTTGCAACAGCTGGAGGTTTGCGCACCCCTCCCCCATCTGAATGTACAGGTTACATTTACACGGGCGGGTTTACAGTGAATTCCCACTGCAAGTTTGAGATGCAGCAAACACCCAGCTCAAACTCGCTGTGAACCCCAACCTGTCTGAATGTACCCTGAAAACACTACACTAACACAAGATAAAGAGTAAAACTACACCCTTACACAGTACCCCCCCCCCCCCAAAAAAAATTTTTTTTTACAAATGTCTCGTATGGCACTGTTTCCAAAACGGAGCAAAATAACTCCCTGTATTGCCGGATAGCCATTGACTGTCCAGGCATGCTGGGATTTTTGCAACAGCTCGGGAGAAATACTCGGGAGAAATTGTCTTTCAAATTTGGGGGGCGTTTTCTCCTTTTACCCCTTATGAAAAGAAAAAGTTGAGGTCTACACCAGCCTGTTAGTGTAAAAATTTTTAATTTTTTACACTAACATGCTTCTGTTGCCCCATACTTTTCATTCTCACAAGAGGTAAGAGTGAAAAGTAATGCTGAGTACGAAAATACCCCGTATGTGGACGCAAAGTGCTCTGCGAGTGCATAACAGGGCTCAGGAGTCAGAGCGCCTCGTGTAGATTTGAGGCCTAAATTGGTGATTTGCACAGGAGTGGCTGATAGTTACAGCGATTCTGACATAAACGCAAAAACAAAAAAACACCCACATGTGACCCCATTTTGGAAACTACACCCCTCAAGGAACGTAATAAGGGTTACAGTGAGGATTTACACCCCACAGGTGATTGACGAGTTGTTGTTAAAGTTGGACGCGAAAATGTAACATTTTTTTTTTTTCACTAAAATGCTGGTGTTACCCCAAGTTTTTTATTTTCACAAGGGGTAATAGAAGAAATGGAGTTACAAGTTTTGTGGGGGATTTTTCTTCTTAATATGGAAATACCACATATGTGGATGTAAAGTGGTCTGCGGGAATTTGGCTGGAATTGAAGGCCATCTGTGTTTACAAAGTCCCCATGCTGCCAGAACATTGAACCTCCCACATTTGACCCCATTTTGAAAACTACACCCCTCACGTAATGTAATAAGGGGTGCAGTGAGCATTTACGCCCCACAGGTGTCTGACAGATTTTTGGAACAGTGGTCCGTAAAAATGAAAAATGTATTTTTCCATTTGCACAGTCCAATATTCCAAAGATCTGTCAAACGCCAATGGGGTGTAAATGCTCACTGCACCCCTTATTACATTCTGTGAGGGGTGTAGTTTCTGAAATGGGGTCACATGTGGGGGGTCCACTGTTCTGGCACTATGGGGGCTTTGTAAACACATATGGCCCCAACTTCCATTCCAACCAAATTCTCCAAAAGCCCAATGGCACTCCTCCTCTTCTGAGCCCTGTAGTGCGCTTGCAGAGCACTTTATATCCACATATTGGGTATATCCATGCTCAGAAAAAATGGGGTTACAAATTTTGGGGGTCTTTTTCTCCTTTTTTCCCTTGTGAAAATGAAAAATTTGGGGTAACACCAGCATTTTGGTGAAAAAAAATCACTTTTTTTATTTTAACGTCCAACTTAAACGACAACTCGTCAATCACCTCTGGGATGTTAAGATTTACTTTACCCCTTGTTACGTTGCTTGAGGGGTGTAGTTTTCCAAATATTGTGCCATGTGTGTGTGTGGGGGGGGGGGGGGGGGTTGCTGTTCTGGCACCATGGGGGCTTCCTAAATGCGGCATGCCCCCCAAAAACCATTTCAGCAAAATTCGTTCTCCAAATTCCCAATGTCGCTCCCTCCCTTCTGAGCCCTCTAGTGAGCCCACAAAACACTTTACATCCACATATGAGGTATTTTCTTACTCAAGAGAAATGGGGTTACAAATTTTGGGGGACATTTCTCCTATCACACCTTGTGAAAATGAAAAATTTGGGGTAACACCAGCCATTTAGTGAAAAAAATAAAATTTTTCATCTTAAGGCTCACTTTACCCCTTGTTACATTCCTTGAGGGTGTAGTGTCCCAATAAGTGTGCCATGTGGGGGGTTGCTGTTTTGGCACCATGGGAGCTTCTTAAATGCGACATTTCCCCCCAAAACCGTTTCAGCAAAATTCGCTCTCTAAAAGCCCATTGTCGCTCCTTCTCTTCTGAGCCCTGTAGTGCGCTCGCGGAGCACTTTACATCCACATATGAGGTATTTCCTTACTCAAGAGGAATCGGTTTACAAATGTTGGGGGTCTTATTCACCTTTTACCTCTTGTAAAAATGAAATAAATGGTGCTACAAGAACATGTTAGTGTAAAAAATATAGATTTTGAATTTTCTCCTCCACTTTGCTGCTATTCCTGTGAAACACCTGAAGGGTTAACAAACTTTCTGAATGTCATTTTGAATACTTTAAGGGGTGCAGTTTTCATAATGGGGTCCATTATTGGCCATTTCTAACATAAAGATCCTAAAATTCACTTCAAGGCTGAACTGGTCCATGAAAAATTCTGATTTTGAAATTTTCCTGACAAATTGGAATATTGCTGCTAAACTTTGAAGCCCTCTAATGTCATCAAAAAGTAAAAACATGTCAACTTTATGATTCCAACATAAAGTTAACATATTTTATATGTGAATTAATATATAATGTGGTATGTCCATTTTCCTTACAAGCATAGTTTCAAAGTTAGAAAAATTCAAAAATTTCATGAAATTTTAGAATTTTTCACCAAGAAATTATGCAAGTATTGACATAAATTTACCACTATCTTAAAGTAGAATATGTCATGAAAAAACTGTCTCTGAATCAAATTCATAAGTAAAAGCATCCCCGAGTTATTAATGCATAAATTGAGAGGTCAGATATGCAAAAAATCCTCTTGTTCTTAGGGTCAAAATGGGCTTCGTCCCCAAGGGGTGAAATGGATTTATTGCAGCCAATATTGCTAAAAATATCATTTTTTTGTGCCCTGTATTGTGTATGTGTAGGTTTTAGTGACAACTTACGCCTGCTAGCAGGCATCAATTGTAGTAAATTTAGCACTTGGAGGTGACTATGCCCCTTTTGTACTAAACCATGCCCCCTCTACACAAGCCTTATAGCTTGCGACTCTTTGACAATTGCTGCCAAACACAGACTTCTATAAATTCCCCCCTTATGTTTGAATCTAGACCTTATTCAGCCTTACCATTGTTGTGTCAAAAAAAAAAAAAAAAGAAAATCATACTCCTAAATGGAAAATATGTCTAATTATGCAATGATCTAACCCCCCAAAAAACATCTTTATATATTTGGGACTACCATCCAAAAGGCTTAATTTTTATTTATCTGTTTCATAAAATAGAGAAATATATATTTAAAGGGTACATGTCATATCACACAAAGGTTATATATTACTCAGGACCTAATCCTAATCATGTACATATAAATGCAACGTGTTTAGCAACTATATGTCACAATTATCTTCTTTCTGTTGCTCATTTGGTTTGTCATTTTGTGCTTTGGAGGGGTGTGTCCTCACTCTGCATGACTCCTCATCCTCCCTGAGGCTGTGCTGTGCTGGGTCTCTTCATCCAGTCACTACAGGCTGCTCTGTAACCCCCTCCTCATTGTTTTCCTGCAGCAGTCTGATAGGACAGGAGTGAGCACAGAGAAGTGCCAGTCTCACTTTAACGTACTAGACTTTGTCCCTTCCTGTGCTTCAGCTTAGACAAAGGTGATGCTGCAACTGGACAGAATTATGCTCTGGATGGCATGGGGACCCATAGTGGTGTTTTATATTATAAGCCATGTTATTATATTAAAAAAAGTTAATGTTTTGCCAAGATGTGCAACATATAAAAAGTTTGTTTCCCAATAAATTATATTTCTCGGTCCTATTTACACTGGTGTATTATCACTGCAGTTGACTTATTTTTCATAACAATAATTTAACAAGGTGTATGAAAGCAATGTAAAAAGCCATCACTAATCCACAATTATGCTCCTTATGGATCTATCATATGTAAATGACCATCAGATTCTCTGGAGCTACTTGTCAAACAATTGATCATTTGTCGGTGTATTGTGGTCATACATGTTTCCTTACACCACAAAAGTCTAGCTGTCTACCTTTGCACGATTGATGCTTTGAAAATGCTCATTCCATCAATCTTGCCTTGTTCTCCATAAGTCAGTAAGATATTAGGGCCATTTCCCTTTTATTTCCTAAAGTTGCACATAGGTGCAGTATTGTAAAGTTTCATGAGCAAATCTTCTTGTGCATAAAGTCTAATGGGATAAGTGAATAGTCAGGAGGATTTGGGCAATTGTAAGAAGGCAATGCTAAGTGACAGTAAGAACGCAGATTCTTTTAGGGTCATTAGGCTCAAGAGATTATAAATCCCCTGAAATAAGATGAGATTTAAACCAACCTAAAGTCACCAATATAGTCCTGAAATGGATACACTTGCATGGTGTTGATTTCGTTTGTAGGTATTGCTCGGGATACTTTTAGGATCAAGGGCAAGTCAAAAAATGTTTCAAGATACTTACTGCTTAAATTGTTTTATAAGGAAGTTTTGTTTTCTTGAAGTGTACCTATCATATCCCACAAAAAAAGGTATACGTTACCTAGTTCCTAATCATGATCGTGGGCATATCATTTTCATGTGTCTAGCACCTTTATTTCTCTCACAAATACCTTCTTTCTCTTGCTCACTTGCTTTGTCATTCTGTGGTTTGAAAGGGGTGTGTCCTCACTCTACATGACTCATCTTCCTTCCTGAGTGCTGGGTCTCATCATTCAATCATTGTACAATAGCTGCTCATCATCCAATCACTGTACAATCACTGCTCTGTAACCCCCTCCTCTCAGCCACAGTCTGATAAGACAGGAGTGGGCACAGAGGAATCCTAATCCCACCCTCTGTTACTAGAACTGGACAGGATTGTGTTCTGGATAGTATAGGGACCCATAGTTTTTTTTTCTTCTTCTAAGCCATGATTTCTATGAAAAGGGAAATACAACCTTCTTATAAAGTATATTAGGTTAATGTATTTCCATGATGTACAAGTTTTTGTATCTGACAGCACCCATATAAATTGTTAGGATTTTAAAAATATGTATATTTCGATACCAGCTTAGTGGCCATAAAGATGGTGTCGATGGGAACAGTGTAAAATACATGAGTGAATAATATAACCTTAAGGCTACTTTCAAACTGCCTGTTATGATTTGGCAGGCTGGAGGTGGATCCTCTGTGTCAGAGAGGGATTGGCGTGGACCGTACCGGTGGACTGGTTCTAAGTTGCTACTGGTATTCACCAGAGCCCGCCGCAAAGCGGGATGGTCTTGCTGCGGCAGTAGCAACCAGGTCGTATCCACCGGTAACGGCTCAACCTCTCTGACTGCTGAGACAGGCGCGGTACAGAAGGACAAGACAAGAGCAAGGTCGGACGTAGCAGAAGGTCAGGGCAGGCAGCAAGGGTCGTAGTCAGGGGCAACAGCAGAAGGTCTGGAACACAGGCTTTGGACATACACTAAACGCTTTCTCTGGCACAAGGCAACAAGATCCGGCCAGGAAGGGAAGGGGAAGTGAGGTTATATAGACAGGTGCACAGGAAGCTAATCAGACTGATTGGGCCAGGCACCAATCATTGGTGCACTGGCCCTTTAAATCTTAGAGAGCTGGCGCGCACGCGCCCTAAAGAGCGGAGCCGCGCACGCCAGGACGTGACAGCCGGGGACCGGGACAGGTGAGTGACTTGGGATGCGATTCGCGAGCGGGCACGTCCCGCTATGCGAATCGCATCCCCGCCGGCAATGTCAGTGCAGCGCTCCCGGTCAGCGGGTCTGACCGGGGCGCTGCAGGGAGAGGAACGCCGCGAGCGCTCCGGGTCCCTGCTCCTCCCCGGAGCGCTCGCGGCGTTCCTCTCCCTGCAGCGCCCCGGTCAGACCCGCTGACCGGGAGCGCTGCACTGACATTGCCGGTAACACTGCCGTTGCACCCCGTCAAGAACGGGCATAAAACTCTCTCTCTCTTTTTTTTTTTTTGGGAGTTTGACGGCCGTCATTTTGACATGGCACAGCAGGCAACAGTGGGTCCCGATGGACCCCATTATAGTCAATGGGGTTCGTCGGGCACCGCTGTTTTTCAATGGGAGTAGTGGGAGAAAAAGACAGCGCAAGCAGTATTTTTTCTCCCGCTATTCGCCCCGGCGGCTCCGACAGCCATCACACTGTGTGACAACGGTAGTGTGAATGGAGCCTTACAGTGTTATTAGATCCCTTATGGACACTACTCTTTTTATCATGTGTTCGTGTTGCGGACATCTCTCCCCTAATGCAGTAACTTAGTAGGAAGTTATTATTGTCTGCATTGTTACAGATACAATAAAACAGCAGCCCGATCACTATGCCTACAATCCTGGTAACTTACCTTACAGTTGCCTTCTGCCTCACTTCTCTTGCACTGCAAGGAGTGCATGAGTGCATGGCTCTGTGCACTGGGGGAAAAGCAGGGCTCTGTACACTGAGGACAAGTAGGGCTCTGTACACTGAGGACAAGCAGGGCTCTGTACACTGAGGACAAGCAGGGCTCTGTACACTGAGGACAAGCAGGGCTCTGTACACTGAGGACAAGCAGGGCTCTGTACACTGAGGACAAGCAGGGCTCTGTACACTGAGGACAAGCAGGGCTCTGTACACTGAGGACAAGCAGGGCTCTGTACACTGAGGACAAGCAGGGCTCTGTACACTGAGGACAAGCAGGGCTCTGTACACTGAGGACAAGCAGGGCTCTGTACACTGAGGACTAGAGGGGCTCTGTACACTGAGGACAAGCAGGGCTCTGTACACTGAGGACTAGAGGGGCTCTGTACACTGAGGACAAGCAGGGCTCTGTACACTGAGGACTAGAGGGGCTCTGTACACTGAGGACAAGCAGGGCTCTGTGCAGTGAGGACAAGCAGGGCTCTGTGCAGTGAGGACAAGCGGGGCTCTGTGCAGTGAGGACATGCAGGGCTCTGTGCAGTGAGGACAAGCGGGGCTTTGTGCAGTGAGGACAAGCAGGGCTCTCTGCAGTGAGGCTCTGTGACATTCTCCTGGGCTCACACAGCAGGCTGATTGACAAGCCAAAAGCCTGCACAGAGTCCTGCTGGTCACGAGCACACTTCCTATATTTTGTCTCCGCACAGAGACACACAGGCAATATCTGAAAGGACACTATTTTAGCAAACAAAAATATACACATTTTTTAACCAATGTAAATAACAAATATATGTGTTATAAATATAAAATATTTATAGTACTGCAGATATAGGGTGGAAGTAAAGTGAAGAATAAAGAAATGGAACAGATAGTATAGATGAATGGAAATTGATTTATAACAATTGGTGTATGTCGTCACCTTTAGCAGGGCCCTTGCGTGGGGTGAACGGCAATACTAATTGATAACAATAAAATATAATGGTATTAGAATGTAATTAAAAAGTAATTAAAAATATTATTAATATTAATAAAAATATCAATTTTGATAGATATGCTGTAAAAAATTAATCTCACTCGCTAATTGCACTTAGTCCATTCAGTGTCTTGGATCCATAAATGATACAGTTCGTAAGATTGTATACTTGTGTATACCTCCTCTGTATTTAGTGGATACAGTTCATAGGTATAGTTCGTTGGTGATATAGTGCCGATTGTGATGGTATTACTAGTAGATGTAGAGGTGTCTTAGAAGCGTACTGACTGTGTAACGCTTGTAATGATTACCGGTGCACAGCACCACTCACCCACTGCAGGATATATTTCTGCTTAGGCTGGTGCGGCTGGTGCGGCTATCACGACTGCGTCCTGTGCTGGGGACGGCTTTGTCCTGTGTGAGCCCGGGCTGGCACGGCAGGCGTCTGGCCTGTAGATGTGATGTCCGGGACTCACGTAGGTAAACCGGGGCTGTGAGGATGGATCGAAGAGAGCGTTCCACGTGTGTGAACGCGGCACTATGTATGTATGTTCACACACGTGGAACGCTCTCTTCGATCCATCCTCACAGCCCCGGTTTACCTACGCGAGTCTCACATCACATCTACAGGCCGGACGCCTGCCGTGCCAGCCCGGGACCCACGAACCGCCGGAGAACCACTCACCCATCACACAGATGGGCTCACACAGGACGAAGCCGTCCTCAGCACAGGACGCAGTCGTGATAGCCGCACCAGCCTAAGCAGAAATATATCCTGCAGTGGGTGAGTGGTGCTGTGCACCGGTAATCATTACAAGCGTTACACAGTCAGTACGCTTCTAAGACACCTCTACATCTACTAGTAATACCATCACAATCGGCACTATATCACCAACGAACTATACCTATGAACTGTATCCACTAAATACAGAGGAGGTATACACAAGTATACAATCTTACGAACTGTATCATTTATGGATCAAATACACTGAATAAACTAAGTGCAATTAGCGAGTGAGATACATTTTTTACAGCATATCTATCAAAATTGATATTTTTATTAATATTAATAATATTTTTAATTACTTTTTAATTACATTCTAATACCATTATATTTTATTGTTATCAACTAGTATTGCCATTCACCCCACGCAAGGGCCCTGCTAAAGGTGACGACATACACCAATTGTTATAAATCAATTTCCATTCATCTATACTATCTGTTCCATTTCTTTATTCTTCACTTTACTTCCACCCTATATCTGCAGTACTTTAGAGGACTGGTATCTATAAATATTTTATATTTATAACACATATACTTTTTAGCTATAGGCCTTTTTTGGGTGAAGGCAACACCGTTAACCTCAAGTACTATCTCTATCCTAGGTGAGCTATACACTTCACATAGTCTATATTACAAATATATATGATGTTATCTACATTATATTAAAAAAAATTTGAAACCTGCTGTAGCACTGCTCAAACCATTGCGCAGTTGTGACTGTGTTTGAATGGCAGTTCATCTCACATTTTATCCGTACTCTATGGTTGAGACTGTTACATGGCACCTTTAGAGTTGCAGTCTAGCACAGACTTTGTGTGAGATTTTATAGCTATGATTATATTGACCTAGAAGTTTTCTCTTGAAGGGCAGTGAATAGACTAGAACATTTGAGTTAACTGCAGATATTATAATGTGTGTGGGTTCTCACAGACTACTATCTCATATCAATTATTTTCTATTTATTAATAAGATATTACAGTATAAAATTACTCCAACCTCAATTCAACCCAATAGTTTGCAGAGTTCTGAATCCCCAGTGCTCCTTTTCCAGTAATGGCCTTTCTCTCCTCTCTAAAATATTTGCTAATAGCTCTGACACTACTATTCTTGGCAAAAAATACAACTCTCTGTGTGCAGGACAGCTGCCAAGTATCAATAAGTCTCTTATAAGGCATTTATTAGACTGTACAGTTGGTTCAGAGCTGTGCCCTACTGCAGCTGCCGCACCCTGTCTGTGGATGCCATACAGCATTTCCTTTGTGTTAGAAACATATGCATTGCATGTCATGCATTGTAAACGCGCAGCCCTACTACAAAGCACCTTGGTCCTAAAGCTTTAAGATAATGGACTTATAACTTAACTTTTTTTTTTCCACTTCAATACTCCTTTAATGGAGAGCCACATATATAGTCTCTGGATGCCCCAGAGGTAGAACCCCCAATGAGGACTACCATCAGAAATTTTGGGGCCCCTTACACAGCTGAAGGCCTGGCCCCTCCCCCTTGGCCCACCCACTATCTTCCCCATTGTCTATGACAGTGTTTCCCAACCTTTTCTGGCTTGGGGCACCCCGTGAAGAAAAAAAATTAGCGCGGGGCACCCCTACCAAAGTTAACGAGAAAAAAAAAAAAAGGCTGCAATGCACAATATCCAATATCTATTTATCAGTGGGTATGTAGTTTAAAGTGCTTCTTCATACAGCAACTCACATGTGACGTCTTCTCTGATTAGTGTCGTTCCCTGTTCTTCTTCATCTGGTCCGGACTGTCCTGACCATTTCTTCCAGCCACAACTCTTCACCGTTTAACCTGAAAAACAAATCTATTAGGCTCCGCACTTTACCAGCATTAGCCTCCAGATTCTCCTTTTACAAGTGAAGAGGAATACAGGGGCGTATAGGTGTAAAGGGGTAACAGAGGGGTGCAGAAAAGTATACATGGGAGACAGGTGTGTAGAGGAGTATACATGGGTGACAGAGAGGTGTAGGGGGTGATAGAGGGGTGTACAGGGGTGTACAAGGGTGACAGAGGGGTGTAGAGGAGTGTACATGGGTGGCAGAGGGGTATTGAGGAGTGTACATGGGTGGCAGAGGGGTGTAGAGGAGTGTACATGGGTGGCAGAGGGGTGTAGGAGTGTACATGGGTGTCAAAGGGGTGTAGAGGAGTGACAGATGGATGTAGAAGAGTATACATGGGTGGCAAAGGGGTGTAGAGGAGTGTACATGGGTGGCAGAGGGGTGCACATGAGTCGCAGAGGGGTGTAGAGGAGTGTACATGGGTGGTAGAGGGGTGTAAAGGGGTTTACATGGGTGGCAGAGGGGTGTAAAGGAGTGTACATGGGTGACAGAGGGGTGTACGTGGGTGGCAGACGAGTGTAGAGGGGTGTACATGGGTGGCAGAGAGGTGTACATAGGTGGCAGTGGGGTGTAAAGGGGTGTACATGGGTGACAGAGGGGTGCAGAAGAGTGTACATGGGTGGCAGAGGGGTGTAAAGGGGTGTACGTGGGTGACAGAGGAGTATACATGGGTGTAGAAGAGTGTACATGGGTGACGGGGGTGACGGGTGGACAGGAGTGACAAGGTGGTAACGGGTAGAAAGGAGTGACAAAGGGACAGAGGGGTGATCATGGGTGACAAGGATGTGGTCAGAGGGGTGGACAATTGGGGGGTGAACATGGGTGACACGGTGATGGACAGGGATGACAGAGGGGTGGATAGGGGGATTGCCAAGGTGGACATGGATGACAGTAGGGTGGACATGGGAGACGGGGTCAGAGGGGGGGACAAGGGTGACAAGCAGTTAAAAGAGGGATGGACAGGAGTAACAGAGAGGGGTGGACTGGGGGGACAGAGGGGGAATAGGGGGGGTGAACATAGGTGACAGAGGTGTAGACTGGGGGGGTGAATAGAGGGGGTGAACATGGGTGACAGGGGGGTGGCCAAGGTGCACATGGATGACAGGAGAGTGGACACGGGAAATATGTGGGTAAACAGGGATGACAGATGGGATGGCAAGGGGGATAAAAGAGGGGTGACAAAGGGACAGAGGGGTGAATAGGGGGTGGACATGGGTGACAGGGGGTAGACTGGGGGGGTTAGACTGGGATGTGGACACGGGGGGGGGGGTGAACATGGGTGACATGGGGTAGACTGTGGGGTGGGTGAACATGGGTGACAGGGGGTAGACTGTGGAGTGGACATGGGTGACAGGGGGTAGACTGGGGTGTGGACAGGGGGGTGAACATGGGTGACAGGGGGTAGACTGGAGAGTGGACATGGGTGACGGGGTAGACTGGGGTGTGGACAGGGGGGTGAACATGGGTGACAGGGGGTAGACTGGAGAGTGGACATGGATGACAGGAGGGTGGACATGGGTGTGAGGGGATGGAAATGGGTGAGAGGGGGGGTGGACATGGGTGACGAGAGGGGGGGATGTGGACATGGTAAGTACCTTAAGCAAGCCATTTTTCTTCCCTGTTCTTCCCCTCTTCGGCAGGGCTCCGTCAGGGCACCGACTCAGGGCTCTGGCAGGGCAGCGACTCATGGCTCCGGCAGGGCACTCATTCACTGCGCTGCAGGGGGAGGGGGGCGCTGGGGCACGGGTCACTACATCGGCCCGGTGCAGCATGAGCGTTCTTCCCATATTTGGCAGTGCACTCACTGGGCTGCACGGGGGAGGGGAACATAGTATACCCATGCTGTTACTGACCAAATCCTATATACTGAGAACAATATTACCAGAATACAAGGCGGAGAAATAATAATTCAGCCACACCATGACCTCACATTACCCTCACATAGTGACTGTATAAATATCACTGAACATAGACCAATATCCCCCCCATACAAAGCCCATAGATAGTTTTTCAACAGTTGGAGGCACCCTGGTCGGGAAATATGGAGAAATTGCCCATTCACCTCCTAAACTGCAACTTGCCCCCTTCCCCCTTTTCCTCCAGAAAGTTACCTACTGGATGGACAGCATTAGCATCTTCCAGTTCCCTGTTCCTGGCAGCACGAGCGGGTGTTGGAGTGCGTGGCGGAGCAGAAAGCAAAGTACCTGCCTACTCCACCAATAGGACTTCAGCTTGCACGCACCATAGACTCAATGTGGCTGCGGCCCCTGCACTGACTTTAAAGGACCACAGGCTGAATATTTGAAAGGGAGCACCCTTTAAACATCTGCCCCAGGGCTGTATTTTTATATATAAGTGATAATTGTATCATACAATAATACTCTTACTAAATCTAAATATAAGTAATAGGAGGTTGCTAAAAATACCAGTTGCTAATCTATAGTATGTTGTTGTTTTTATTCCCTTTGGCAGTGCTGTAGTGCGTTTGTGTAGGTTTACAGCACTGTCACATAGCACCTGCTCGTGTCCACACCATATAGAATTCATAGAAAAATGAAATACAACTTGCTGTGCAATCGGACGCACACAGCTGCCATACCAGCCCGGAGATTCATGAGCGTCAGTCCTTAGGTCACAACCAACATAGACTTGATTCATCTGCAGATCTCTACACAATTAGTTATGGTTGTCACGTAAATCAATGCGATCAATACAGCGGGGTCCTATTCGGAGTAGGAGGAGGGATGGTTGCTTCTTCCATTTTAACATATGTATTTTGTATATAATAGACAATTCAGTCACATTTGTCACATTTAGAAATTGATAGATCCATGAAAGATGAGAATGTTTTTAGTGCTGGAAATGGTGGAATAACATTTTATTTCTGTCATTTGTTTTTATAATCTTGTTCTAATTCCAGCATATGCTAAAATATGGTGCAAATGAAAAAGAGGAAAAGGGGGAAAAAAAGGGAAAGTGCAAAAAGTTAACAAAGAGGAGAAGACACTGTTACATCTCATGACTAGCCACAATCAGATTTTACCCGTTATAACTACCAGCAGGATATTTTACAATAATGTTTCCTACCATGCCCGTATATACTCTGATCCGCCCTCCATATTGATTGGGTTATCAGGTCAAAACATTTATTTAACCTATGTGCCCCAGTAAAAAAAAATGCAATTAAAATAAAAAAGCTTACACGTGCTTCCCTCGCTCTCCGCCAGGCTCCGGTGTCAGCTGGTCTCATCTGTTGCCGATGGCACTCTGGCAGCTGTGCCTCGCCTAGGTCTGGGATTGGCTTAGCGGCACTTTGTGCTATCTTAGCTGCAGACTCTACAATCTGCAACTATGAGATGCCAATTGTCAGCGGCCTAGATGGGACCCCCTGACACCAGAGCTCAACGGGACGCAAAGGTAGCGGTAAGCTTTTTATTATTTTATTTGCAAGCCTGGGCACATAGGTTAAAAAACTGTTTTGACAGGGTAACCCTTTAAAACTCTCCCTCCCCATATGATTATTGGGGTAAATAGTTACAATAGTAGCTGTCACAGTGCCGGCTGGCAGGTAGTGGATCCTCTGTGCCAGAGAGGGATTGGCGTGGACCGTGCTAGTGGACCGGTTCTAAGCCACTACTGGTTTTCACCAGAGCCCGCCGCAAAGCGGGATGGTCTTGCTGCGGCGGTAGTGACCAGGTCGTATCCACTAGCGACGGCTCACCTCTCTGGCTGCTGAAGATAGGCGCGGTACAAGGGAGTAGGCAGAAGCAAGGTCGGACGTAGCAGAAGGTCGGGGCAGGCAGCAAGGATCGTAGTCAGGGGCAACGGCAGAAGGTCTGGAAACACAGGCAAGGAACACACAAGGAACGCTTTCACTGGCACTAAGGCAACAAGATCCGGCAAGGGAGTGCAGGGGAAGTGAGGTGATATAGGGAAGTGCACAGGTGAACACACTAATTGGAACCACTGCGCCAATCAGCGGCGCAGTGGCCCTTTAAATCGCAGAGACCCGGCGCGCGCGCGCCCTAGGGAGCGGGGCCGCGCGCGCCGGGACAGAACAGACGGAGAGCGAGTCAGGTAGGGGAGCCGGGGTGCGCATCGCGAGCGGGCGCTACCCGCATCGCGAATCGCATCCCGGCTGGCAGCGGAATCGCAGCGCCCCGGGTCAGAGGACGAGACCGGAGCGCTGCAGCGGAGAGAGTGAAGCGAGCGCTCCGGGGAGGAGCGGGGACCCGGAGCGCTCGGCGTAACAGTACCCCCCCCCTTGGGTCTCCCCCTCTTCTTGGAGCCTGAGAACCTGAGGAGCAGACTTTTGTCAAGGATGTTGTCCTCAGGTTCCCAGGATCTCTCTTCAGGACCACAACCCTCCCAGTCTACTAAAAAAAATTTTTTCCCTCTGACCTTTTTGGCAGCCAAAATTTCCTTGACCGAGAAGACGTCCGAGGAGCCGGAAACAGGAGTGGGAGGAACAGATTTGGGAGAAAAACGGTTGAGGATGAGTGGTTTGAGAAGAGAGACGTGAAAGGCATTAGGGATACGAAGAGAAGGAGGAAGAAGAAGTTTATAAGAGACAGGATTAATTTGACACAAAATTTTGAAAGGACCAAGATAGCGTGGTCCCAACTTGTAGCTAGGGACACGGAAGCGGACATATTTAGCGGAGAGCCATACCTTGTCTCCAGGGGAAAAAACGGGGGGAGCTCTTCTTTTCTTATCCGCGAACCTCTTCATGCGTGAAGAAGCCTGTAAGAGAGAATTTTGGGTCTCTCTCCATATAATGGAAAGGTCACGAGAAATTTCATCCACAGCGGGCAGACCAGAGGGCAAGGGGGTAGGGAGGGGGGGAAGAGGGTGACGGCCGTACACCACGAAAAATGGGGATTTGGAGGAAGATTCAGAGACCCTGAAGTTATACGAGAATTCGGCCCATGGAAGGAGATCTGCCCAGTCATCCTGGCGGGAGGAAACAAAATGTCGCAAATAATCACCCAAGATCTGGTTAATTCTTTCTACTTGTCCATTGGACTGGGGATGATATGCAGAGGAAAAATTTAATTTAATCTTGAGTTGTTTACAGAGAGCCCTCCAGAATTTAGACACGAATTGGACACCTCTATCCGAGACAATCTGCGTAGGCAACCCGTGAAGACGAAAAATGTGTACAAAAAATTGTTTAGCCAACTGAGGCGCAGAAGGAAGACCAGGAAGAGGGATGAAATGTGCCATTTTGGAGAATCGATCAACGACCACCCAAATAACAGTGTTGCCACGGGAAGGGGGTAAATCAGTAATAAAATCCATACCAATCAGAGACCAAGGCTGTTCGGGGACAGGCAGAGGATGAAGAAAACCAGCGGGCTTCTGGCGAGGAGTCTTATCCCGGGCACAGATAGTGCAGGCTCGCACAAAGTCCCCAACATCCGTCTCCAGAGTCGGCCACCAATAGAAGCGGGAGATGAGTTGCACAGATTTCTTGATGCCCGCATGACCTGCGAGATGGGAGGAGTGACCCCATTTGAGGATTCCGAGGCGTTGGCGTGGAGAAACAAAGGTCTTTCCTGGAGGAGTCTGCCTGATGGAGGCAGGAGAAGTGGAGATCAGGCAGTCAGGTGGAATGATGTGTTGCGGAGGGAGATCAACTTCTGAGGCATCCGAGGAACGAGAGAGAGCATCGGCCCTAATGTTCTTATCGGCAGGACGAAAGTGAATCTCAAAATTAAATCGAGCAAAGAACAGAGACCACCGGGCCTGGCGAGGATTCAGCCGTTGGGCAGACTGGAGGTAGGAGAGGTTCTTGTGGTCGGTGTAGATAATAACAGGAAATCTTGATCCCTCCAGCAGATGCCTCCATTCCTCAAGTGCTAATTTAATGGCTAGAAGCTCTCGATCCCCGATGGAGTAGTTCCTCTCCGCTGGAGAGAAGGTCCTAGAGAAAAAACCACAAGTGACAGCATGCCCGGAAGAATTTTTTTGTAGAAGAACAGCTCCAGCTCCCACTGAGGAGGCATCAACCTCCAATAGGAAGGGTTTGGAAGGGTCAGGTCTGGAGAGCACGGGAGCCGAAGAAAAGGCAGACTTGAGTCGTTTAAAGGCGTCTTCTGCTTGAGGAGGCCAGGACTTGGGATCAGCATTTTTTTTGGTTAAAGCCACGATAGGAGCCACAATGGTAGAAAAATGTGGAATAAATTGCCTGTAATAATTGGCGAACCCCAAAAAGCGTTGGATAGCACGGAGTCCGGAGGGGCGTGGCCAATCTAAGACGGCAGAGAGTTTGTCTGGATCCATCTGTAGTCCCTGGCCAGAGACCAAATATCCTAGAAAAGGAAGAGATTGGCATTCAAACAGACATTTCTCAATTTTGGCATAGAGTTGGTTGTCACGAAGTCTCTGAAGAACCATACGGACATGCTGGCGGTGTTCTTCTAGATTGGCAGAAAAAATTAGGATATCGTCCAGATATACAACAACACAGGAGTATAACAGATCACGAAAAATTTCATTGACAAAGTCTTGGAAGACGGCAGGGGCATTGCACAGTCCAAAGGGCATGACCAGATACTCAAAGTGTCCATCTCTGGTGTTAAATGCCGTTTTCCACTCGTCCCCCTCTCTGATGCGGATGAGGTTATAGGCGCCTCTTAAGTCCAATTTAGTGAAGATGTGGGCACCTTGGAGGCGATCAAAGAGTTCAGAGATGAGGGGTAAGGGGTAGCGGTTCTTAACCGTGATTTTATTAAGACCGCGGTAGTCAATGCAAGGACGTAGGGAGCCATCTTTTTTGGACACAAAGAAAAATCCGGCTCCGGCAGGAGAGGAGGATTTACGGATAAAGCCCTTTTTTAGATTCTCCTGGACGTATTCGGACATGGCAAGAGTCTCTGGGGCAGAGAGAGGATAAATTCTGCCCCGGGGTGGAGTAGTGCCCGGGAGGAGGTCGATAGGGCAATCATAAGGCCTGTGAGGAGGTAGAGTCTCAGCTTGTTTTTTGCAGAAAACATCCGCGAAGTCCATATAGGCCTTAGGGAGACCGGTTACTGGAGGAACCACAGAGTTACGGCAAGGGTTACTGGGAACCGGTTTTAGACAGTTCTTGGAACAAGAGGACCCCCAACTCTTGATCTCCCCAGTGGACCAATCCAGGGTTGGGGAATGAAGTTGAAGCCAGGGAAGTCCAAGGAGAATTTCCGAGGTGCAATTGGGGAGGACCAAAAGTTCAATCCTCTCATGATGAGATCCGATGCTCATAAGAAGGGGCTCCGTGCGGAAACGTATGGTACAGTCCAATCTTTCATTATTTACACAATTGATGTAGAGGGGTCTGGCGAGACTGGTCACCGGGATGTTGAACCTGTTGACGAGAGAGGCCAAAATAAAATTTCCTGCAGATCCAGAGTCCAAGAAGGCCACAGCAGGGAAGGAGAAGGCAGAGGCAGACATCCGCACAGGCACTGTAAGACGTGGAGAAGCAGAGTAGACATCAAGGACTGTCTCACCTTTGTGCGGAGTCAGCGTACGTCTTTCCAGGCGGGGAGGACGGATAGGACAATCCCTCAGGAAGTGTTCGGTACTAGCACAGTACAGGCAGAGGTTCTCCATACGGCGTCGTGTCCTCTCTTGAGGTGTCAGGCGAGACCGGTCGACCTGCATAGCCTCCACGGCGGAAGGCACAAGAACAGATTGCAGGGGACCAGAGGAGAGAGGAGCCGAGGAGGAGAAACGCCTCGTGCGAACAGAGTCCATATCTTGGCGGAGTTCCTGACGCCTTTCGGAAAAACGCATGTCAATGCGAGTGGCTAGGTGAATAAGTTCATGTAGATTAGCAGGAATTTCTCGTGCGGCCAGAACATCTTTAATGTTGCTGGATAGGCCTTTTTTGAAGGTCGCGCAGAGGGCCTCATTATTCCAGGACAATTCTGAAGCAAGAGTACGGAATTGTACGGCATACTCGCCAACGGAAGAATTACCCTGGACCAGGTTCAACAGGGCAGTCTCAGCAGAAGAGGCTCGGGCAGGTTCCTCAAAGACACTTCGGATTTCCGAGAAGAAGGAGTGTACAGAGGCAGTGACGGGGTCATTGCGGTCCCAGAGCGGTGTGGCCCATGACAGGGCTTTTCCGGACAGAAGGCTGACTACGAAAGCCACCTTAGACCTTTCAGTGGGAAACAGGTCCGACATCATCTCCAGATGCAGGGAACATTGGGAAAGAAAGCCACGGCAAAACTTAGAGTCCCCATCAAATTTATCCGGCAAGGATAGGCGTAGCCCAGGAGCGGCCACTCGCTGCGGAGGAGGTGCAGGAGCTGGCGGCGGAGATGACTGCTGAAGCTGTGGTAGTAACTGTTGTAGCATAACGGTCAGTTGAGACAGCTGTTGGCCTTGTTGCGCTATCTGTTGTGACTGCTGGGCGACCACCGTGGTGAGGTCAGCGACAACTGGCAGAGGAACTTCAGCGGGATCCATGGCCGGATCTACTGTCACAGTGCCGGCTGGCAGGTAGTGGATCCTCTGTGCCAGAGAGGGATTGGCGTGGACCGTGCTAGTGGACCGGTTCTAAGCCACTACTGGTTTTCACCAGAGCCCGCCGCAAAGCGGGATGGTCTTGCTGCGGCGGTAGTGACCAGGTCGTATCCACTAGCGACGGCTCACCTCTCTGGCTGCTGAAGATAGGCGCGGTACAAGGGAGTAGGCAGAAGCAAGGTCGGACGTAGCAGAAGGTCGGGGCAGGCAGCAAGGATCGTAGTCAGGGGCAACGGCAGAAGGTCTGGAAACACAGGCAAGGAACACACAAGGAACGCTTTCACTGGCACTAAGGCAACAAGATCCGGCAAGGGAGTGCAGGGGAAGTGAGGTGATATAGGGAAGTGCACAGGTGAACACACTAATTGGAACCACTGCGCCAATCAGCGGCGCAGTGGCCCTTTAAATCGCAGAGACCCGGCGCGCGCGCGCCCTAGGGAGCGGGGCCGCGCGCGCCGGGACAGAACAGACGGAGAGCGAGTCAGGTAGGGGAGCCGGGGTGCGCATCGCGAGCGGGCGCTACCCGCATCGCGAATCGCATCCCGGCTGGCAGCGGAATCGCAGCGCCCCGGGTCAGAGGACGAGACCGGAGCGCTGCAGCGGAGAGAGTGAAGCGAGCGCTCCGGGGAGGAGCGGGGACCCGGAGCGCTCGGCGTAACAGTAGCCTACTCAGGTATGCTTGACAGTCTGAGTAGAACCGACTATCTGCTCGCTGTGTTCTCGCGCAGGCCTAGGTCTTCTTCAGTGAAAAGAACAGTGATATCGGCCGTGCTGGTGCTGTCACTCACACCTAAAGTAGGCGTGATGATGAAATGAATAGGTGAGGTCAGCAAATATACATATATATATGTCACCTGTTCACACTTGGGCGGGTGTCTTGCGTTTTATAAGTGAGGGCTCCCAACTCACTAAAAATCCAAGTAACAAAAGTGAAAAAACGCCACCAACAACTTTGTAACTTTATAATTTGCTTTTAGTGAAAACTTTAAAAAATTCACAATATGTCAGGCAAAGTCTTTGCAATAAGTAGATATTACAAAATTTTAATTAACCCAAAGTGCACCTTCTTCGGACACGCTCGACACTCTCCAAGCTGTAGCAAGTCTTCACCCCATGTCCGGGCTTCCTTCAGTACATGGACCTTCCTCTCACAAAGGGGAACAGGCTGGAGCTTTCGTCGACACCTTACGACGTTTCGGAGACCACGCGTGTGAGATCACCGAGTGACCTGACATTGGGATCTCTAGTGATCGGCTATAATCTATTGGGAAATGTTAATTCTAAGTGTTCAGCTCCCCAAGCGCACCAGTCCTGTGGAGATGAAGCATGACATGGTGCCCATTTAACTGTGTTATCCTAAGATTAAAAATGATTTCCTATCTACAATGATCAGCTATCTTTGGAAGATCCATAAAGAGTGAAAACATTTAATCTTGGGATAAACGCTAATCATTTTTTTTTGTATTTATTATGTAATATAATCTATGTGGAAGATTTCTTCTCACTTGTCCTTTCTCTTTGTGTGTTATAGGCTGGTACTAATGGCTACATGGCACCCGAGATCCTCAAGGATGAGAGTTACTCATATCCAGTTGACTGGTTTGCAATGGGCTGCACTATATATGAAATGATCGCAGGCCATACGCCATTTAGAGATCCAAAGGATAAAAATAAGGATGACCTGAAACGCAGAACATTGGAGGAGGAGGTTGTATTCAACCATCCAAACTTTACCACAGAGGCAAAGGATATATGTAAATCATTGCTCGCCAAGAAGCCCGGGGAGCGACTTGGCAGCAGGTAAGATTCAAAATGAGCTTATGAATTGTAATTTAGGGCTCAACCCTTTATATTTGGTCTGTACACAAGCAACATAGGATCGTGCAACCTGGAGATATCACATTCTAACTGGACATACAAAAGAACCACACAGTTAACATTTGGGTACAATTTAAAATTGTATTTGAATCTGTATACATGGGCATCCTCAGGGGTGGGCAAGGGGCGCAGCTGCCCCTACTTGAATCTGGATGCTCCCTTAAAAATGTAATTGGGAGTTTGCATCTCCTTACACGTGTTCCCAGCCCTAGTGGTGACTGAATGACTCTCAGTGCTCACCTCATGTGTCTTACACCCCCTGGAGAGGGGGGGGGGGGGGGGGGCGGTTAGCTTACACTTCACAGGTAACTCTGCTCCTTTAAAAATGTTATCCTCCGCCAATAGACTATGGCGCTGATGGCAACGAGCAACATCGGTGCCACGAAGGGGCAGTGTAAGGTCAGCAGAAAAACTACAGCCTGCAGTGTTGACATTATTTCTGCCCCTTGAGTCACAGAAAGTATTTACACGTCATCAGGGGTCTCCCAAAATCTCATTGCAGCCAGCTGCCAGTACCTGTCAAGCAGCAAGGCCAGTGCATAACTGGATAGATGATAATCATGGATCATTATGTCAAAATGTTGCTGTCCTGAGCCCATGTATGTTTATATTCTCAGTCTTATACACATTTTTTTCCAATGATTATATATATGCATTTAATGTTAACATAAAAACAGATTAGAAATTGCAATACTTTAAATCAGGCAATAGCAGCTTGCTCCTTCTATTAAGCTTTTGCATCAGGGTTCTCCACCCATTGCATGCCTGTGCTTTATATGATACTGACTATGCCCCTCCCCTTTATGACATTGTCAAAAAGAGCCAGAGCATAGACGACATTAAAATTATTCCCCCCCCCCCCCACCGAAGATACCAATGTCTGTGTATAGTAATAAAGGGGTACTCTGGTGGAAAACTTTTTTTTTTTTTTAAATCATTTGGTGCCAGAAAGTTAAACAGATTTGTAAATTACAGTGATCCCTCAACTTACAATGGCCTCAACATACAATAGTTTCAATATACAATGGTCTTTTCTGGACATTGTAAGTTGAAACCAGACTCAACATACAATGTACAGACAGTCCAGATCTGTGAAACGTGTCAATGAACTGACCAATCAGAATGGGCATTCACTGGTAAAACACCTGTATTACTGAAGCATATGCACTGACTGGGATCCGGTAGCGCCCCCTACAGTACAGGGAGGTATTACATGTTCTGTACTCTTTACCTGTGCCAGGGTTAGCTGCTCCTTTGGACACCAGGTGAGGGCGACTCCATGTTACTTTTTTAGGACCCTGAAGCTCCTGTCCTCTACATAGACCAGTGTTTCCCAAGCAGGGTGCCCCCAGCTGTTGCAAAACTACAACTCCCAGCATGCTCGGACAGCCAAAGGCTGTCCGGGCATGCTAGGAGTTGTAGTTTTGCAACAGCTGGGGGCTCCCTGCTTGGGAAACACTGAAATAGACAGTGATTTACAGCTCCCAGCAGATCTTTCTTACTTTTATATGGAAGGATTTGCTTTATCTATATTAGTTATCTACTTATTTTTCTTTAATCCTCACTTTTTCCTATTTTTGGATGACATTTTGGTGCCTTTAGAACCAATTACCAGGTTTCCATAGAGTTCTGGTCTCAACATACAATGGTTTCAACATACAATGGTCGTACCAGAACCAATTAATATTGTAACTTGAGGGAACACTGTACTTCTATAAAAAAAAATCTTAATCCTTCCAGTACTTCTTAGCTGCTGAATACTACAGAAGAAATTCTTTTCTTTTTGGAACAGAGAGCTCTCTGCTGACATCTCAGTCCATGGAGAAAATCCCCATAGCAAACATATGCTGCTCTGGACAGTTCCTAAAATGGACAGAGATGTCAGCAGAGAGCACTGGGCTCGTGATGTCAGCAGAGAGCACTGTGTTCCAAAAAGAAAACAATATCCTCAGTAGAATTCAGCAGCTAATAAGTCCTGGAAGGATTAACATTTTTAAATAGAAGTCATTTACAAATCTGTTTAACTCTCTGGCACCAGTTGATTTAAAAAAAAGTTTTCCACTAGAGTACCCCTTTAAAGAAGATTTAGTGATCCAAAATTAAGGAAATCTTCAGAACCCAACCTGATTCTATCAAATGGGGACTAAAATCTCATGTCTATGGGGACAGACCAAATTCTAGCTTTAAAGGAAACAAGGATCTGACAGGTTGTAATTTGTATCCGTCCTGTGGTGCCATATAAGTGCTTTTACTATTTATTATTCTGGGCAGAATAACATTTTGTAGGAGATAACTATAGATAAACAGATCTTATGTCAACAGCCAGCAAAGAACTACACAGAATAATGTCTTGAGCTTGCTATGTAGCCTGTATATATATTATCCCCCAGTAGAGGGTGCCGTAGGTATCAGACAAGAGAACATTGAAAACCCATCCTTAAAGGCATTGAATGTACAATCTTTTATAGTTTTTTTTTTTTAATCTTTAATATCTTTTTACATTAAATTGGTGACAAAGTAAAGGAAAGTTTGTTAGATACTATTTTAAATAGCACTTTTTACTTCTGTCTTGCTTCAAGTTTTTCTGAGCTGATTGACATTATACATTGACATTATTACATCTCTCATAACCCCAATAGCCAGAGCTAATATAGTAGTGCCAGATAGGGTTAAGATTAATATAACAATATCTATTTATGCAAAATTTAGAAATGTATTCTTAGTTAGTCACTTACTGCAGTGATGACCTGTACTAGTCAGTGATTGGCTGAGCCGGCACTTCCTTGTGTTATGACAGAGACAAGGAAGGGTTAATGCACCGGGACTCCATCAGAACAGTGAGACAGGGGGTGGGGCAGGTGAGTATGCTAGTTTTTGAGAACTCATGGATGGAGTTAGACCAAAAACGCAAAACTCGGAAAAAGAGTCCTTTAGCCTCTTTTTGTGCAATATTGGCTGCATGCTATTGGCTGTGCTTGAGCAGTCGTTTTCCAAAATGTCTAGAAATCTATCCCAGCCTACTCCACCAGCTACACTAGTCAGGTTTAGAGATGAGCGAACTTACAGTAATTTGATTCGTCAGGAACTTCTCGGCTTGGCAGTTGCTGACTTATCCTGCATAAATTAGTTCAGCTTTCAGATGCTCCGGTGGGTTGGAGACTCTCTCCTAGGACTGTATCCACCTTTTCCAGCCCACCGGAGCACCTGAAAGCTGAACTAATTTATGCAGGATAAGTCATCAACTGCCGAGCAGAGAAGTTTGTGACGAATCGAATTACTGTAACTTCGCTCATCTCTAGTCAGGTTGTTAGAAAAGGTTAAAGGGTTACTCCACTGGAAAACATTTTTTTTAAATGAACTGGTGCCAGAAAGTTAAATTATAAATTACTTCTATTAAAAAAAAATCTTAATCCTTCCAGTATTTATCAGCTGCGTATGCTCCACAGGAAGTTCTTTTCTTTTTGAATGTCCTTTCTGTCTGACCACAGTGCTCTCTGCTGACACCTCTGTCCATTTTAGTAACTGTCCAGAGCAGGATAGGTTTGCTATGGGGATTTGCTCCTCCTTTCCTGTGGATCATACAGCACCTGATAAGTACTGGAAGTAATAAGATTTTTTAATAGAAGTAATTTACAAATCTGTTTAACTTTCTGGCACCAGTTGATTTAAAAAAAATGTTTTCCAGTGGAGTACCCCTTTAAACAGACAGTTACTGATGAGCTAGTAAATCAGATTTGTCAGTCTCATATCTTAAAGGGAATCTAACACCTGGTTTACCTGCGTTTAACCTAATACACAGGGTTAAAGTGCCTGTGGAAAAGAATAAAATGATGTATTACCCATCTGAATCTGTGGTACCGTTCCGAAGATGCACGATATAGTAGCCCCTGTTGCTTATATGTTAATTAACCCCCTTTGCTCGCTGGGGGTGGGAGCCGGTTTTCTGCGCTTCTCTGCCTACAACCCCCTCTCTCTTGCATTGAGGGGGCGTGGCTATGATGTCACAAGCTCTTGGCGCCGGCTCCAGCGTTCAGGACAGTTTGTTCCAAACACTGAGCAGTGGAGTACCCCTTTAAGTGGCAAAAATGTCTTCCAGCAAATGATCCTCCATGCTGGAGAAGCTGAGGAGTTTAGTTTTTTTTTGTCATGAACAAAATCTCAACTTTTCTGGAAAACAATAAATTATCTAGTGTCAAATGATGGCCTGATATTACTATAGCTGTGTTCAAATTGTCCTTGCCAGGTTAAGAGCCCAAAGATGAAAGGTGTATTTTCTGACTGCGGCACTACAAACTATGATCAATGGCCGTAAAGAAACATATATTAACCAGATTGAACACCGCACTGCTAGCCTGGACTGTATATCAATAAAGTAAGGTCAACCTGTGATTTTTTATGTTGATCAATTTTCTGCTAGGACATCAAGTCATCCAACAGTTAAAACCTTTCACTCTCTATCTTTCTGTTTCTGCTTTACAGAATTCTAGTAATTATTACTCCATATCACCACTTGCTGTATTCCCATTAGGGATCGACCGATATCGTTTTTTTTAGGGGCGATACCGATAATCGGTGCAGGTTAGGGCCGATAGCCGATAATTTATACCGATATTCCGGTATAAATTATCGGCTATTTATCCCCCCGCAACACCGCTGCAGATCATTGATTTAAAGCGGGCGCTTTAAATCAATGCACTGCAGTGGCTTTTGCAGTGCCATAGGCCGTCGCCGGCGCCGCCACCACCCGCTTCTCTCCCCCTACCTGTCAGGGTGGCCCGGGCCATCCATCCTTCCTTCCTGTAGTGTCCGGCGGCATTCCGGGTGGAGGGTGAACCGGTCCGGGCTCTCCTTCTTCTCTGGGGGTCATCTTCTCTACTCCGGGCAGGCTCTGGCCTAGTAACGCAGCATAGACGCCGCTGTGCAGTGACGCCCGTGCGCAGCTACGGACCTGACGTCACGGCGTAGCAGCGTCTATGCAGCGTACTAGGCCGGAGCCTGCCCGGAGTGGAGAAGAGGACCCAGGAGAAGGACAGCCCGGACCGGTTCACCCTCCACCCGGAATGCCGCCGGACACTACAGGAAGGATGGATGGCCCGGACCACCCCCATTACGGGTAAGTTTAATTTTTTTTATTGACTCGGAGGGTGGGGAAGGGGCCTGACCGGTATAGCGGTATGGGCAAAAATCCATACCGTGGGAGAAAAAAAAAAAACGGTATCCGGTTCATACCGGTATACCGCCCAGCACTACGGTGGGGGGTGCGACGCGGTGCGGTGGGTCAGGGGGGTGGTCACGGTGCGGTGGGGCCGGTGCGGGGGGCGGGGCATTGTTAGCTTGTCGGCAAGGTTATTGCCGATACAGATAATGCCCAAAATCGTGATTATCGGCCGATAATATCGGCCATACCGATAATCGGTCGATCCCTAATTCCCATCATAAACATTTATGGCAGAACTACAGGATATGCCATAAATTCTTTACAGGTACGGGTCCTACACCTGGGACCTCTACCTATTTAGAGAAGGGGGTCCTATGACCACCATGGTTACTAATTTGCACCTACTGCTGTGTGGTTTGAATTGGCGAGTGGGGGTCAGGGGACTTCTCTTAATTTGGATGGGAGGGGAAGGGGGTTTATAGCAATTACTGTGGAATACGATTTTAAAATATGCACCTTTCATGGTAGTTCATAGGATTTAAGGGAATGTCAGAAGTATTTAATTTTGGTTTAATTTTCAAATCTGTAGCAAAAAAATAATGGTGCAGATATATAAACTAAAGTAGAAATTTATCAAAACCTGTGGAGGGGAGAAGTTGCCCATAGCAACCAATCAGATCGCTTCTTACATGTTTAACAAGGCCTCTGCAAAATGAAAGAAGCAATCTGATTGGTTGCTATGGGGAACTGGGCAAATTGTTATCTGCACAGGATTTGATAAGTCTCCCCCTAAATCTTTAACAGTTTAACTTTAGACTAGCTTAGCCAGGCAGGGAGAAGAGAACGCTTGGCGCCCTGCTGCTCAGCACTTGCTGTGTGATTTGGGAGCGATTAGCGCTGCCTCAATACACGGCATCCAGACCTGACCAGAGAAGCCAGAGTAGCACGGTGAGTAAGTATTACTAGGTGGACACTTCATTTAGGGTCAGTGTTCCCCAATCTTTGGCTCTCCAAATGGTGCAGAACTGCAGCTCTCATTATGTCCTGCTGTCCAATCCCAAGCTTTTGCTCCAGGACCCACGAGCCCTTAGCTACAGTCCTGATGTGAAGTCATCTACAGCAAATTGTGAAAGATTTTTAGCTCAGGCAGTTTTATTTATTCCCCCCACTGTGTTTTGTATTCTGTTTTCCTGTGTGTGTATTTATTTTTAAAAACTTCCCTGGGGGTACACATTTAGTATAGGCATTGAGGCCTGACTGGGTGAAGCTTTCTACCCACCAGCAGCAAAAATTAGCAAATTTTTACCCGATTCCCCATTATGAAGCACCTCACTAAATAGAGGGTCAGTCAGGTTACGAAACATATAACCTCCTTTACTGTGAGCATAAAGCCTGTCTGAGAGAGTATGGTGGCCATATGGCTCCTTAGCACAGGCTCCTCCATGTATAGACAGGGACATTACTATGACCAAAAAGGTCTGGGCACAAGCCCCATATTGTATCTTTTTCACCTCCCACCCTGCCTCAAATAATTTGTATATATAACAACATATCTCTGCATAATCCAGTCCTGCACTTACTACAGGTGACATCTTCTCTCTGATCAGAGTTGGTAACTTTCCCCTTTTCTTTTCTCCAATTGACTCAGACACCAGACTTCTTCTTACTGCAACTTATCTCTGCAGCATTTGCCCCCTCATATACCATATGATAATAATGTCCTCAATAATAATGCCCAACTGTGATCCCATTCACAAATAATGCCCCAGCAGAACACAGACTTAAAGCGTACCTGTCAGATCCCACAAAAAACTGTTATGTTACTCAGTACCTCATCCTGATCATGTAAAAGTAATTTGTATTTATCCATCACCCGTATTTCACTTAAACATAGCATATTACAGCTGCTCAATGTCTTTTCCATGTTGTCAAAGGGAGAGGGCGTGTCCATCTCTTGCCTGCCCTGTGACTCCTCCCTCTCCCTTGCTATGCCTACAGCTTTTGACTGTCCAGGCATGCTTGGAGTTGTAGTTTTGCAACAGCTGGAGGCACATGTTTGGTGAAACTCTGTGTTACACAAGTGTTGCTGCAGGCTGTGTTTCTCCTGTAGCCTTGTCAATCAGCTGTCTCGTGTCCTTGCCCCTTGGACACACTCATGCTGCTGTGGGACTGGCTCATGGCAAATGTGGTAAATGTGGTACCAATATTTAAAAAGGGATCAAAAGGTGACCCCGGGAATTATAGACCTGTTAGTTTAACCTCTGTTGTATGTAAATTGTTTGAGGGTTTTCTAAGAGAAGCTATTTTGGAATATCTTAATAAAAATAAGTGTATGACTCCATATCAGCATGGCTTTATGAGGGATCGGTCCTATCAAACTAAACTGATCAGCTTTTATGAGGAGGTGAGCTCCAGACTGGACCAGGGGCAATCACTGGATGTTGTATATCTGGATTTTTATAAAGCATTTGATACGGTGCCACATAAAAGGTTGGTGCATAAAATGAGAAGGATGGGGCTGGGGGGAGAATGTGTGCAAGTGGGTAAGCAACTGTCTCAGTGATAGGAAACAGAGGGCGGTTATAAATGGTACTTATTCTGATTGGGTGACTGTTACTAGTGGGGTACCACAGGGGTCCGTCTTGGGTCCTGTTCTATTTTTAATATATTTATTAATGACCTTGTAGAGGGGTTGAATAGTAAAGTATCAATCTTTGCAGATGATACTAAACTCTGTAAAGCGGTAAACACAATAGAGGACAGTGCACTGTTTCAAATGGATCTGGATAGGTTGGGGATTTGAGCTGGGAAGTGGAAGATAAGGTTCAACACTGATAAATGTAAGGTAATGCACATGGGGAAGAAAAATCCGGGCTGGGATTATGTATTAGATGGGAGAACACTTGGGACGACTGATGTAGACCAGTGACCGGTGTCGGGCAGCTGCTGCCAAGGCTAATAAAATCATGGGGTGCATCAATAGGGGCATAGATGCCCACGACAAGGAAATAATTCTACCGCTGTACAAATCACTAGTCAGACCACACATAGAATACTGTGTACAGTATTGGGCACCAGTGTACAAGAAAGATATAGTGGAGCTGGAGAGGGTTCAAAGACGGGCAACCAGAGTAATACGTGGAATGGGAGGACTACAGTACCCAGAAAGATTATCAGAATTAGGGTTATTTAGTTTAGAAAAAAGAAGACCTAATAACTATGTATAAATATATCAGGGGACAGTACAGAGATCTCTCCCATGATCTATTTATACCCAGGACTGTATCTATAACAAGGGGGCATCCTCTACGTTTAGAGGAAAGAAGGTTTCTACACCAGCACAGACGGGGGTTCTTTACTGTAAGAGCAGTGAGACTGTGGAATTCTCTGCCTGAGGAGGTGGTCATGGTGAACTCTGTAAAAGAATTTAAAAGGGGTCTGGATGCCTTTTTGGGGATTAATAACATCCCTAGTTATGGATGCTAGATTTGTAGGGACAGAACGTTGATCCAGGGATTTTTTCTGACTGCCATATTTGGAGTCGGGAAGTAATTTTTACCTTTAGTATGAAGGTTTTTTGCCTTCCTCTGGATCAACTCAGTAGGGACTCATTAGGGTTATAGGTTGAACTTGATGGACTCTGGTCTTTTTTCAACCTTATGAACTGTGTTACTGTGTTAGTGTCCCAGGAGGTATGGGGACCCCTAGTGGTGGGATTTTTAAAGGCAGTTTTCTTTAATAAAATGTGATTTTTATTTTTTAAAGAAGTATATTAGAAAATTATTGTTTTGCCAAGATGTGCAACATATAAAAGTTTTTATATCTTACAGTGCCCATTTAATACCCCACTGAGCCCATCAGGCAATAATATTGCCCCTCGTGCCCCCATATACTAGTAATATCCCCTTGCATTAATAATGCCACACTGTGCCCCAATCTAGTAATAATGCCTCCTGTGCTCTCATGCAGTTATAATGTCCCCCTGTAATAATAATGTCACGCTGTGCCCCATATAATATTATTCCTTGTTCCCCAATGTACTACCAATAATTATTTTTATAGCACACACAGATTCCGCAACGCTGTACACTGTTCACTGCCCTTCTGTTTCTTCATACAGAAATAATGCCATCCAGTGTCCTCATGCAGTAATAATGTGCCCCTTACACACATAATGCCCCCTGTGCCCCATATACAAATAGTGCCCTCTGTGCCCCACGTACCAATAATGCCCCTTGGTGCCCCCTTTAGTAACAGTGTCCCATTTCCTCATATAGTAATAATGCCCCTTATGTCCAAATACAGTAATAATACCTCCTGTGTCTTTTATACAAATAATGCCACCTGTGCCCCATGTACTAATAATGCCACTTTGTGCTCCCTTTAGTAATAATGCCCCCCTATGCCCCATATAGTAATAATGCCCCCCTATTCCCCATATAGTAATAATGCCCCCCTATTCCCCATATAGTAATAATGCCCCCCTGTGCCCCATATAGTAATAATTTCCGATTTCTTCATACAGTAATAATGCCCTCCTGTGTCCTCATAGAGTCAGAATGACCAACTGTGCCCCATGTAGAAATAATGCCCCGTTATGCCCCATATATTAATATTGCCCTATTATGCCTAAATACAGAAAACTACGATATAGACTAACAATTTCATACTTACCTTATCCTGTTCCCACAATGAGCAGAATGGATTGCACTTCTAGTCTACAGCCTGTATGCAGCAGGGACAAGATCTCCAGGCAGGCACAATGATCGCACTTCGGCATCTTATAGACTGTAGGCCTATAGCACCAGATTTATCAAACTCTGTGAGAGAAAAAGTGGAGTGATTTTCCTACAACAACCAATCACAGCTCTGCTTTCACTTTACCACAGCTCTTTAGCTGAGCTGTGATTGGTTGCTGGGGGAAAATCTCTCCATTTTTTCTCTCACACAGTTTGATAAATTTGGGCCATAATACCTGCCACCTGTGACAGTGAATGGTTGAGCTGGGAGCTACAAGAGACTGCATCTGGAGGATACAGGTGCATGCAAGGGAGATCCATGACACTGGGCCAGATATGCTAGCGTCACCCCTGGGGACATAGATTTTCTTCTTTAGAAGCTATCTCTGTACCTAACAAGTTAGGGGAAGCATGCTACATACAGATTCATACTTTGTTTATCTCTGTATAAAGTTGTAGGCACATGAAGGTATAGTAGATTTTTATATACCTCTACAACAGCCCTATTTTTCATAGGGACCCAGTTGACATTGGTGAATTGTAAACAAGTTAACAAAAGTCAAGAGTCAAGTCAAGTCAAGAGTAATGGAAATTGAGAAACACTGTAAACTGAACTGTGATAGCACCCACACCCATCCAGCCTTCCTCGAGGTTAATAATCTCATTCATGAAAAATTAGTAAATTAATAGGCGTTGTATGTTCCACTAAGTGAATATTGTCCTGCTTTCCTGCCATTGTAACTTGTTACATAATCTCTTGCAGATCCAATGATGATGACCCAAGAAAACATACTTTCTTTAAATCTGTAAACTTCCAAAGGCTGGAAGCCGGAATGGTTGACCCGCCATTTGTACCAGACCCATCTGTGGTCTATGCCAAGGACATTGCAGACATAGCTGATTTCTCTGAGGTCAAAGGGATTGACTTTGATGAGAAAGATGCCAAATTCTTCAAGAAGTTTGCTACTGGCGCAGTACCAATCAGCTGGCAGCAGGAGATCATTGACACTGGACTATTTGATGAGCTCAATGACCCAAGAAGGGAGAGCTCTGGGAGATACATGAGTAACGGAGAGAGGAAGTCAGGAGTATGTACTATAATATAGTTGGCACTCACTGTATATTAGCGACAAAATTGGGACATATTCTCTAAGCAGATTCCGACTACTGAGCGTTTAATGCTTACAAAACTACTGTACATTCCATCCATGTCCTTGAAATCTGGCTTTTTACACAATATGACCCCATGTGACACAGGTAGTTTATTACCAAGGTATCCGTAACCTTGAGTATCTATGTTTTGGCAATCTTTTACAATAATCTCTTGTCTCTCGGTGTATTACTTCATTGTAACTTGTTACACAACAGACTGCACATTTATAAACTCACAACAAGAGTTTGTTTTTTATTAAAAGAAGGAAGTTTGTGGGTATTTGTGGTGTTTTGATTGGTTTATTGTTTACAAACCTTTGCCTATAAGGTGATTATTGATTTCTGACTGTCTTGTCCTATTACATGAAGTAATTTGTCTGCCGAAGAACTAATCATGAAAGTTTTCGGCTAGATTGTTTCCCAAAAAGGGACAAAGTGTGCTTTTCAGAACAACCTCCTGCATTCTGGTGGGTGGTATCATTTTCTATCAAGTGTATTTAAATGTTTAGATGTAAAAATAATAATCTGACATTTTCATGCCATCACAAAAAAACATAGCAAATATATATGCCTTATCTTCAGCAGGTATATACTGTGCAATTATTTTATACAGTACGTTTGAAAAGTTTACAGGCCCTTTCACTTTTTTACATTTGTTATGTCGCGGCCTTGTTTAAAAAAAAAAAAATTTTTTTTAAATTTTCCCCCCATCATTCTACACTCAATACTCAATAAAAAATCTTTGCTAATTTATTGGAAAGAAAAAAACTAAAGTCTTGCATTGACATAAGTATTAAAGGGATTATCCAGGAAAAAACTTTTTTTTATATATCAACTGGCTCCAGAAAGTTAAACAGATTTGTAAATTACTTCTTATTAAAAAATCTTAATCCTTTCAGTACTTATGAGCTTCTAAGGTTAAGGTTGTTCTTTTCTGTCTAAATTCTCTCTGATGACACCTGTCTCGGGAAACGCCCAGTTTAGAAGCAAATCCCCATAGCAAACCTCTTCTAAACTGGACGTTTCCCGAGACAGGTGTCATCAGAGAGCACTTAGACAGAAAAGAACAACCTTAAGTTCAGAAGCTCATAAGTACTGAAAGGATTCAGATTTTTTAATAGAAGTAATTTACAAGTCTGTTTAACTTTCCGGAGCCAGTTGATATATATAAAAACGTTTTTTCCTGGAATACCCCTTTAAGACCCTTTACTCAGTACTTTTTTGCCCTCCTTCTCTGAAGATCCTCTTAAAGGGGTACTCCGGTGGTTAAGATTTTTGGCTATATTGCATCTTCTTTTCTGTTTCAATGTTTTTATTATTATTAAGGTGATCAAAAATTAATAAGCATACAAAACGTATAACGTCAGCAGTACACATTATGCGAACTGTAAAGAATTGTAAACTTCAACAAGTAATTAGCAATATATTAGGCATAAGTCCGAAAGGTTCGGATCGCAAAGTCACAAATCAGTTGTGGCTTCCCATTAAGGGATTCCTATGAAGGCTCCTCCGCTTGAACAAGAGACACAAGATGAGCCTTTGGAAGGAGCCAAAGCTACCTGAATCAACCAGTATATGATCAGACAAATTAGCCTGGTGACACCGGGTTTTAAACAATACAAAGACAGACTCACAAGGGGAAACAGCACAAGGAATGAAACAGAGGAGGGAGAATAGTTCCAGTAGGAGAAAAAGAAAGGAAGGTAAGAGGAGAAAAGAACAGAGACAGAAACTTCAAGAAGGATTACCCAGATAGTCCACCCAAGGTTGACAGGTAGCCTCAAACGACTGTTGGGAATCATTTAAAAGGCTCGTCAATTTGTCATTAGCCATTATCCAATTTATCTTGGGGCGTATCAGCTGAAATTGAATAGAACTTGATTTCCAATTAGTCGCTATGGCTATCTTAGTGGTTAGAAAGATGTAGGAACTAAGTTTGCGTAGTCCCTTTGAGATATTCGGGATTGGGGCATTTAGTAGAGCTTGCTCCGGGGATTTCACGAGGTTCACACCTGTTACCGACAAAATAAAATAATAGACCCGTATCCAAAAGCATTTTACACGTGGGCAAGCCCACCAAATATGAAACATAGTTCCCATCTGCTGGCAATTACGGAAGCATAATGGAAAAGCTGTGGGGTACATTTTAGCTATTCTAGTAGGGACCAAGTACCATCGAAGGAGCACTTTCCAGCCCGCTTCCTGCAAGGATGTGTTAATGGAGAGTTTGGAGTTGACAGAGGCGCTAAGGATCCAATCTTTCAAATCAATTTCCTTCC
The DNA here is from genome assembly GCF_029499605.1 of Hyla sarda. NCBI lineage: Eukaryota > Metazoa > Chordata > Amphibia > Anura > Hylidae > Hyla > Hyla sarda. Next base: position 83,851,451 of record NC_079191.1, on the reverse strand, counting down.
CCAGGTCCTTCTCCCAGGCAATCACGTACGGCAATTTGGTGGGGGTAGACAATAAGGTATCATAGATAGTGGAAATAATGCCCCGGCTATCGGAAGCTCTCAGGCACAATGATTCATGAGAGGTGCGGGAAGTTATATCCGTCCCCGTCTTCTTAAGACCCGACAAGAAATGAGCAATTTGATTGTTACGGAATAATTTGGGTAACTTATAGAAGGCGCGGAAGTAGGCAATTGGTTTGATACCCAGTCTTTCAATAAAGTCACCTATGCAAAACAATCCCTTATTCGTCCACCAAGAGAAAGCCAGCGAGACCATGCCAGGAGGAAATTTTGGATTACGCAATAGTGGCGCCACCGGGGTATGGATTGATTGTAGAGGGATTCTATTGCTAAAGGCTATCCCATAATTGTAGCGATTGCGATAAAATAGGAGAGAGGATTGAGGGCCTTTCCTTAGCTGGGAGCCAATGTAAAAGTGATCTAGGGACGGTGGGTGCAGCTAACTGTTCAATAGAAACCCATTGGGGGCTAGAGTGGTGTATGTGAAACTGGGTAAGCTGACCCAGCCTCGCTGCTTGATAATATTTCTTGAGGTTTGGGACCCCTAAGCCCCCTTGAGAACAGGAAGTAAATAGCGTCCCACGTCCCACTCTGCTACCCCTAGAGCCCAAAATAAACTTGAGCAAATCAGATTGCAAGCGGTCTATGGCTTGAGAGGGAACAGAGATTGGTAGGGCACGGAAAGCGTAAAGTACTCTAGGTAAGAGGTTCATTTTGACTGAGGCAATTCTACCCAACCACGATACGGGGAAGCTAGTCAGAGTTCGTAAGTCACTCCGAATGTCACGAAACAACTGGGGAAAGTTGGCTGAGTATAAGGAGGAGATCGAGGGGGTCAAATTGATACCTAAGTAAAGATGTGTAGTCCATTGGAAGTCAAAGTTTAGTTTCAGTAGTTTAACCATCCTGTCTGGCAGATTTATGTTCAGAGCTATCGACTTGGAAGAGTTTAATTCCAAACCGGATATCTCCGCAAATTTGGATAAAACATGGAACAAGTTAGGGAGAGAGGTCAAAGGGGAGGACAAAGTCAGTAGGAGGTCATCTGCAAAGAGAGCCACTTTATGTTCCCCAGTTCCCGCCCTGATGCCTATTATAGAGGGGGAATTGCGAATAACTGCTGCCAGCGGCTCCATAGCTAAGGCGAACAAGGCAGGGGAGAGGGGACAACCCTGCCTCGTGCCCCTCCTGACCCAGAAGGCCTCCGAGGCATAACCTTGAACATTAACCATAGCCCAAGGATCTGAATATAGTGTGCATAGGAGTCTGATAAATTCTGGGCCAAAGCCCCTATGTTTCAGAGCTAAAAATATATATTCCCAATGTAAAGAGTCGAAGGCTTTCCGAAGGTCCAGAGAGAGCAGAAACCCTGTTTGGCGACTAGTATTGCCATCCCAAGGGGAGTGTAAGAGAGAGATCAAATCTATTATTCTTCGAGTCTGGTCTGGGGCCTGTCTACTTGGAATGAAGCCCACCTGGTCCGGATGGACATAGGCCCCTATAAAAGTATTCAGGCGCAAGGCCATAATTTTGGTCAATAATTTCATGTCATTATTAATCAAAGAAATTGGGCGGTAATTGTCACATACAGAGTGGTCTTTGTTCGGTTTCGGGATGGCTTTTATAACAGCCATGGAATATTCCGGGCCCAAAGGAGCCCCCTCCGTATAGCATTAAATAAATCGGTAAGATGAGGTAGGAGGACCGGGGCAAACTTTTTATAATAAAAGGCTCCAAAACGGTCTGGACCAGGTGTACTAGATGTTTTAGAGGACCTGATGGCCAAAGAGACCTCCTCTGGAGTGATGGGTTTCTCCATGGTCTCTTATTGCATCTTCTTTTAATGTTCATGTTGTTTGCAATTGACATGTATTATATGTTTGTGTAGCATGTGTCTTTTTTTCTTACCTGTTTGTGGGCCAGGAAGTTCTGTAGTTCTGTGTTGGATCTCTGACTGTTGTCGACAGGTTAGGATTAGGCTGTGGACAAGATGTCAGAGCTTTTTTTTTCTCTGTTCTTTCAGAACTGCATGAAAGAAATAAGCCACGCCCCCTCATCTCCCCCTCCAGGTGGTCACAGGTGTGCATGAGAGCAAGAAGCTCCTACACAACTCCTCATCACCCTTCCGGTTATGTGAAGGGATAACCAGGTTCACGGGCTGGGGATGCATTGACTGCAGGGGAATAAATCTCGGACTGGGATGATTTCTGTGTGTGAAGGGGGAGGGGGGGGGGACACTCCTGAATGACACATGCTGGGAGTTGTAGTCCATGTTATGTGTGTGTATGCTAGTGTTTACAAACCAGTCTGCCTCCAGCTGTATCAAAACTACAACTCTCAGCAAGCCTGGACAGACTTTGGGCATGCTGGGAGTTGTAGTTTTGCAACACCTGGAGGCACACTGGTTGGGAAACACTGTCCTAGCCTATTCAGCATACACATCATGTTACACCAGTGTTTTCAAACCAGTGTGCCTCCAGCTGTTGTAAAACTACAACTCCCAGCATTCCCTGACAGCCTTTGAGCATGCTGGCAGTTGTAGTTTTGCAACAGCTGGAGGCACACTGATTGGGAAACACTGGCCTAGCCTATTCAGTATATTACAAACAAAGTGCATTGTTTCCCAACCAGGGTGTCTTCAGCTGTATCAAAACTACAACTCCCAGCATGCCCAGACAGCTTTTGGCTGTCCGGGCATGCTGGTAGTAGTAGTTTTGCAACACCTGGAGGCACCCTGGTTGGGAAACACTGGTGTATGCCCTACAGAGGTGTGGTGAACTACAACCTCCAGGAAACTAAAGAGGCAGCATGCTGGTGTTATACCACAGACTGAAGACTCCTGAATGACACATGCTGGGAGTTGTAGTCCCTTTTGTGTGTGTATGCCAGTGTATACTAACCAGGGCTGATTATATTAGTGTGCTGTGTATAAGGGGCTGACCCGGGAAAATAGTAGGGTGGGTAAAGGGCGGAACAAACAAACAAACAAACAAAAAAAGGAGCCGCCCCAAACCAGCAAGGCATGTGGCATACTGGGATTTGTAGTTTTCAGCACAGCAAGAAACAGGAAATGGAAGCAAAGATAGGAAAACAAAGTGGGGGATAAAAAGACAACAAAGAATGGAAATAGAGTAGGCTAAGCAACAAGAATAGAAATGAAACCAAACAAATAGGGTAAGTCACAAACGGAAAAACACGTTGACCACCGGAGTACACCTTTAAGCTCTGTCCAGTTGGATGGGGGCATCAATGGAAGCCATTTTCAGGTCTCTCCATGTTTTTTCTTATTTAAAGAAACAGACATAAACAGAAACCACAATGACCGGCGGTATGCACACTGTCCAAACAGCATTGAGTAGATGACAACTGAGATAAACATGAGCATCTATAAAATACCATGGCAGCTACATATGAGAGAGAAGTAACGAAGGAAGCCAAGATAAGGAAAAAAATGCAGCAAGGTCTAAACATGGCTTAACAAGGAGAACGGGTGGGTAAAAATGATTATAACAACAGACGACAGTAACAAGAGGAAAAGATATAGGAAAAAACACTAAGGGAAGGGGGAGGAAGGGCCACAACCCCACAGGGTTAGGTCTCTCCATGTTTGATTGGGTTTAAGTTAGGGTTTAACCGGGGACTCGGTGCTAAGACCCCCACCGATTGCTAGATATAGCTAAGAGAAGCATACGGTTGAGTACTTTACTACCCTGCTTACTCGATCCGATTTGTTGCAGGAGACTAACCATGATGGCCATCTCATACGACAAGCTGTGCGCTCCTCCTGGCTCTATCTAGAGAATGTAGCGGTCTCAGCACTAATATAAACCTATGTCCTCAACATCACGACCATCTTGGGTACCTCACATTGTTGTGATGTTGTAGACATGGGTTTATGTCTTTTAACTATACCTACTAAGGTTTATTCTTATTTGTCTAGAACCCGGTGAGCACTGCTCTGATCCCTGCATAGAAGGCTTGTTGTCCTGATCCATGCATAGTTTTATCTTTATTTGAGAAGGGAAAGAAGCAGGTTAACAACCCCTAAAGTAAGCCAACATATAAAACAGAAGTCAATTTTTAGGCCCCTTACACACTGCTTAAACCACAACGACTTCAGATATTTTTTCATATTAATGTTACAGTCTTACTCTTAATATTGTGTTATTATTTGCAAACTAAATTGTGTTGACATTAGGAACAGATCTTTTTTCCAAAGGCGGAGCGAAAATCGAGTATACAATTGAATTCCGTATCTTATCTTATTTGTGTGAACTCTACGAATCACTAGAAGATTGAATATTCATTACTGATGGATGTTATAATAATAATAATAATATTACTATGCTAGTGTCCTCATAAGAACCTGCTGCTTATGGGAAGGAGTAGGGGTTTTATGGGGGGTTCATTCTAGCATCTCATGGGATAAAACGGTTCTGTTATCACAATTTTGCACAGGAGTGGAAGGTCAGTCATGTTAGGAAGCTTATTACAATTGGAGCAGTGTTCGTGGGCACAGGTTGGGTGATCTGTGACAAGGGAATCACAGCAGGGATGGTGAAGAACACTTTGTGATTGATGGAACATCACCAGGCCCATGGCCGTTACAGAATCATCTAACACAAAGACACTTCCTGGGCTTCTGCAGGGACTGGTGAGGAATAGTAAGAAGAGCCAGGCACCTAATGAAAAGGTTCACTGTTAGGTTGGGGAACGTCCAGATCCTGTTCTGATGGCAGACCTGAAGAGGACAAAAAAGAAACTGAGGACAGTCACTTGTTTAAGTGGTTTGAAAGGAGCAATGCACATGCAAGAGATTGGAAAAGATAGCCAAAAAAATAATGATTGTGATTTAAGGGTAAACTTGGGGGAGACGTGGCAGATTTGTGCTGCTGATTGTGCATTGCAAATCTGAAAAAAAATTACACTTTAACCCCTTAAGGACGCAGGACGTAAATGTACGTCCTGGTGCGGTGGTACTTAATGCACCAGGACGTACATTTACGTCCTGTACATAACCGCGGGCATCGGAGCGATGCCCGGGTCATGCGCGGCTGATCCCAGCTGCTGATCGCCGGCCATTAACCCCTCAGATGCCGGGATCAATACAGATCCCGGCATCTGCGGCAGTACGCGATTTCAATGAATGATCTGATCGCCCGCAGCGCTGCTGCGGGGATCCGGTCATTCAGAACGCCGCACGGAGGTCCCCTCACCTGCCTCTGTCCGGCTCCCGGCGTCTTCTGCTCTGGTCTGAGATCGAGCAGACCAGAGCAGAAGATAACCGATAACACTGATCTGTTCTATGTCCTATACATGCAACAGATCAGTTGGGGACTATTCAAGTGTACAAAAATTTAAAAAAAAAATGTAAAATAAAAAAGAAGTGAAAAATCCCCTCCCCCAATAAAAAAAGTAAAACGTCAGTTTTTTCCTATTTTACCCCCAAAAAGTGTAAAAAATAAATTTAATAGACATACTTGGTATCGCCACATGCGTAAATGTCCGAACTATTAAAATAAAATGTTAATGATCCCGTACGGTGAACGGCGTGAACGTAAAAAAAAAAAAAATTCTAAAATTGCTACTTTTTTAATACATTTTATTAAAAAAAATTATAAAAAATGTATTACGTTTTTAAAATGCAAATGTGGTATCAAAAAAAAAGTACAGATCACGGCGCAAAAATGAGCCCTCATGCTGCCGCTTATACGGAAAAATAAAAAAGTTAGAGGTCATCAAAATAAAGGGATTATAAACGTACTAATTTGGTTAAAAAGTTTGTGATTTTTTTTAAGCACAACAATAATATAAAAGTATGTAATAATGGGTATCATTTTAATCGTATTGACCCTCAGAATAAAGAACACAAATCATTTTTACTGTAAATTGTACAGCGTGAAAACAAAACCTTCCAAAATTAGCAAAATTGCGTTTTTTTTAAAATTCCCCACAAAAATAGTGTTTTTTTGTTGCGCCATACATTTTATGATATAATGAGTGATGTCATTACAAAGGACAACTGGTCATGCAAAAAACAAGCCCTCATACTAGTCTGTGGATGAAAATATAAAAGAGTTATGATTTTTAGAAGGCGAGGAGGAAAAAACGAAAACGTAAAAATTTAATTGTCTGAGTCCTTAAGGCCAAAATGGGCTGAGTCCTTAAGGGGTTAATACCTGTGAATAGAGGGTTAAAAACTCCATCTAGAGCAGTGGTCTCAAACTGTGGCCCTCCAGATGTTGCAAAACTTCAACTCTCAGCACGCCCAGACATAGATCAAAAGTACAAGGGAATAAAAGAAACTGTGTTATACATCTTATTAGACAAAAAATGCTTTTCTTCCCTGTTAGCCAAACTTTTTCCTCTCCCTCTGACTTCCCCTCTGCTTAAATCTCCTTCTCTCAGCTCAGCTTTGTCCTGGAAGGGGTTCCACCCACCAGTTCTGGGAGAACAGCAAATTATAGATGAAGCCTGCAAAGCAAATATCTGCTGAAAAATAGCATATACATATTATATAATGCCCAGAAATAGTGCTGCTTCTTCTATAAACACACAGGGAAGCTTATTCTAAAAAGTCACCTGAAATGACAGGAACGCTTAATGGGGTACTCTGGTGGAATTTTTTTTTTTTAAATCAACTGGTGACAGAAAGTTAAACAGATTTGTAAATTACTTCTATATAAAAATCTTAATCCTTCCAGTACTTATCAGCTGCTGTATGCTCCTAAAGAAGTTATTTTCTTTTTATTTTCCTTTCTGTCTGACCTCAGTGCTCTCTGCTGACACCTCTGTCTATGGCAGGAACTGTCCAGAGCAGGAACAAATCCCCATAACAAGCCTCTCCTGCTTCAGACACTTCTTGACATGGACAGAGGTGTCAGCAGAGAGCAATGTGGTCAGACAGAAAATAAATACAAAAAGAAAAGAACTTCCTAGTATACAGCAGCTGATAAGTACTGGAAGGTTAAGAATTCTAAATAGAAGTAGCTTACAAATCTGTTTAACTTTCTGGCACTAGTTGATTTAAAAAAATATATATAAATAGTTTTTTACCAGAGTACCCCTTTAAAGACTTTCATTCAAATACACACTTTTTTAAGGTAGTACTTGCAAGTACAGTACCCTCCAATATCCAAACTTTTTTTTTGTGACCAATTTCCCAAGATGGCCTATAGAAGCTGGCCCCCTATAAACTGACTGCCCCCTTAACCCACTTTTTAAGCAGTTTTTTCTAGATGGAACTTCTTTAAAAAGACCACCCATTGAGTACTAGCACTGAATCATCTGGATACAATCTGCATTGCTTTGCATCGCTGGATCAGCACCGGAAACTGGTGGTTTAGCATACATGTTTATTGCTATAGGCCAATAATGGGTGAGTTCCAGCCCGAAACGTCTGGCGGTACTGATCTCCTATAGCTTTTTTTTTTTTTTTTTAATATATTTTTATTAAACGTTTTCACAATAAACAAAAACATAAAGACATTTGAGTAAGCGGAAATGCTAAATTTGGTGCATCGGTAGAAGCATACAATCTGTTGATAACGTCCCCCCACAAGTGTATATCAGCTCCCGGAAACAAAACTCCCTATCCCATCCTCCTCCCCTGTCCTCCAAGTATCCTTGGTTGCAGGAGGACATCCAGTAGAATCCCTAGATGGCCTCCCTGGGCCAGCTAGTCGGTTACACAGAAAATGCTCTCCTATAGTTTTATATGATAAAATCTAAATCTAACATTGCAACCTTTTTCTTTCTTGCACCAAAACAGATATAGGCGGAAGTATAGCAGGCTGTGTATATATATATATATATATATATATATATATATATACACACACACACACAGTGGGGATCAAAAGTTTGGGCACCATAGGTAAAAATTAGTATTATTGTGCATAAAGAAGCCAAGGAAAGATGGAAAAATCCCAAAAAGGCATCAAATTACAGATTAGACATTCTTATAATATGTCAACAAAAGTTCGATTTTATTTCCATCATTTACACTTTCAAAATAACAGAAAACAAAAAAATGGCATCTGCAAATGTGTGGGCACCCTGCAGAATTTATAGCATGCACTGCCCCCTTTGCAAAGTTGAGACCTGCCAGTATCATGGATTATTCTCAATCATCATCTGGGAAGACCAGGTTATGTCAATCTCAAAGGTTTTAAATGCCCAGACTCATCTGACCTTGCCCCAACAATCAGCATCATGGGTTCTTCTAAGCAGTTGTCTAGAAATCTGAAACTGAAAATAGTTGATGCTCACAAAGCTGGAGAAGGCTATAAGAAGATAGCAAAACGTTTTCAGATGTCAATATCCTTTGTTAGGAATGTAATTAAGAAATGGCAGTCATCAGGAACAGTGGAAGTTAAAGCAAGATCTGGAAGACCAAGAAAAATATCAGACAGAACAGCTCGCAGGATTGTGAGAAAAACAATTCAAAACCCATGTTTGACTGCACAATCCCTCCAGAAAGATCTGGCAGACACTGGAGTTGTGGTACAGATACTTTTACAAATAGGGTCTTCATGGAAGAGTCATCAGAAGAAAACCTCTTCTACGTCCTCACCATAAAAATCAGCATTTGAACTTTGCAAATGAACATATAGACGAGCCTGATGCATTTTGGAAACAAGTTCTGTGGACCGATGAGGTTAAAATGGATCTTTTTGGCCAGAATGAGAAAAGGTACATTTGGAGAAGAAGGGGAACAGAATTTAATGAAAAGAACCTCTGTCCAACTGTTAAGTATGGGGGTGGATCAGTCATGCTTTGGGGTTGTATTGCAGCCAGTGGCACAGGGAACATCTCACGAGTAGAAGGAAAAATGGATTCAATAAAATTTCAGCAAATTTTAGATGCTAACTTGATGCCATCTGTGAAAAGCTGAAGTTAAAGAGAGGATGGCTTCTACAAATGGATAATGATCCTAAACACACCTCGAAATCCACGGGGGAATACATCAAGAGGTGTAAACTGAAGGTTTTGCCATGGCCTTCACAATCTCCTGACCTCAACATAATTGAAAATCTATGGATATACCTTAAAAGAGCAGTGCGTGACAGACAGGCCAGAAATCTCAAAGAACTGGAAGACTTTTGTAAGGAAGAATGGGCAAAGACACCTCAAACAAGAATTGAAAGATTCTTGGCTGGCTACAAAAAGCATTTACAAACTGCGATACTTGCCAAAGGGGGCAGTACAAGATATTAACTCTGTAAGGTGCCCAAACTTTTTCAGACGCCATTTTTTGTTTTCTGCTATTTTGAAAGTGTAAATGATGGAAATAAAATCTAACTTGTGTTGACATATTATAAGAATGTCTAATCTGTAATTTGATGCCTTTTGGAGATTTTTCCATCTTTCCTTGGCTTCTTTATGCACATTAATACAAATTTTTACCTGGGGTGCCCAAACTTTTGATTCCCACTGTATGTATATATATATATATATATATATATATATATCAATTGGAAAAATTATGCCGCACTCACAAGTTGTAGTGAAGAAAAACTGGCTTTATTCCGTAACAAACAGGCAACATTTCATCTGTGCAATTACAGCCTTCTTTATGCAATTACTAAGTGGAAATGACGTGGTATATATGTGAACAATAGGTATAAGGCTTGTGCAGTGATTGGTTAATTAGTTCAATATATATGACATGTGACCATACAAAATATCCATATCCAAGTAGCAGTGCAACAAGTGTTAATCACATTGGTACAAACATACATATTTCTATAGTGTATATACATATTCATAAAATACACAACTCACAGGACTGGAGCCACATCATTTTCTTCAACTGGACAAGGGGGAGCCTTATACCAGATACGACTATATACCGTAATTATTATCTACTCAACAATGCTTCTTTAAGTATACAATATTGGGCAGAATTCCTATATGTTATTTACTATCTGGTCCCCTGTGAATGAACATGTGTGGGAGGTGGCTTTGGGGCCGCCTGGGGTACCTGGGCTGGGACTGTGGGTGATCCTGTTTCGGGACCTCCCACAGTCTCCACCCTGTCGCCCCTGGACCTGTTTATACGGGCCCTGTTGGCGGCTTAGGTGCGTCCGGGTGGTGCCCTTGGGCCCCCCATGATTGTGTTATTGTCTGGTGGGACCTTTTAATTTTTGCCTATTTTGCCCAGTAATTACATAGGGTCTGTTTCCCTTATCCAATATGGTTTCTATTGCGCGTGCGCCGACACGCTCTTTACCCGGGTCTTTCAGCTTTTCCGCTACTCCGTTTTTTTTTCCGTATGCATGGACACTCTAGTGGCACCGCCCTCCACTAATGGCGCCAACCAGCGTCCGCGCCGATATCCCTTTCCTTCTCCCAGCGCCGTCTCTACTGTGAGTTGTGTATTTTATGAATATGTATATACACTATAGAAATATGTTTGTTTGTACCAATGTGATCAACACTTGTTGCACTCCTACTTGGATATGGATATTTTGTATGGTCACATGTCATGTATATTGAACTAATTAACCAATCACTGCACGTGCCTTATACCTATTGTTCACATATATACCACATCATTTCCTCTTGGTAATTGCCAGAAGAAGGCTGTAATTGCGCAGCTGAAATGTTGCCTGTTTGTTATGGAATAAAGGCAGTTTTTCTTCACTACAAAAGGCAGTAGGACGTCACATTGCCTCTCAGCCTATCGCCGGCCGAGGCGGGACTTTGCTGCAGCTGTTGATTGGCAGTGCAGTAGGACTTGCCGACCACCGGCAACCAGGAAGAGGATCGTGGTGGAGGCCGGAGTGTTTTACCGGAGGAACCGGGGAAGCCACGGAAGGTATGTACCTCTTTATTTTTTTATTGCCGGCAGTATGAATGACATTTTTAACATCCCGGAGTACTCCTTTAATTACCTACCGTATTTTTCGCCCCCAAAGGACGCACCGGTGTATAAGACGCACCCAATTTATAGGTGCCAAATCTAAAAAAATAAAGATTCTGCACTCAACAGTGGTCTTCAACCTGCGGACCTCCAGATGTTGCAAAACTACAACTCCCAGCATGCCCGGACAGCCGTTGGCTGTCCGGGCATGCTGGGAGTTGTAGTTTTGCAACATCTGGAGGTCCGCAGGTTGAAGACCACTGGATAGGAGGTAATACTCACGTGTCCCCGCCGCTCCGGACCCGTCACCGGTGCCCTGGATGTCGCTCCATCGCTGTCGCCGCGTCCCCGTGGTGCGCCCGACGCTCCGGACTTCTTCTTTCCCGGGGATCCATGCTCTCCGTCGCCGTCATCACGTCACCATCATCACGCCGCTATGCACGCCGCTCCGCACGCCGCTCCTATTGGATGACGGCGTGCGCGACGACGTGAAGATGTTGAAGGAGAGCGCAGGGGATCCCAGCACGGAGAAGACACCGAGGAGGCAGGTAAGGTCCCTCCCGGTGTCCTGTACGCTGTTCGGGACGCCGTGATTTCACTGCGCCGGTCCCGAACAGGCCAACTGAGCAGCCGGGTTAGTGTTATTTTCACTTCAGACGCGGCGGTCAGCTTTGATCGCCGCGTCTGAAGGGTTAATACAGGGCATCACCGCGATCGGTGATGTCCTGTATTAGCGGCGGGTCCCGGCCGCAGGTATTCGCCGTATATGATGCAGCAACTCCCCCCCCCCCCCCCCAGTTTTGGGGAAGAAAAAGTGCGTCTTATACGGTGAAAAATACGGTAATTTTCAAACTGAAGGGAATGGTGTTTAAGACAGCATATTTGTGGTCACGTGACATGTGCACCCCCCCCCCCCACGCCCCCCAGGAACCAATGGTAGGGAGCGGGTGTGCGCATGTCAGACAATGGAGCTGTCTTAGTCCAGCACTGGAGAGTGCTGAGTCATGCAACACATTCCACAGCAAAACACTAAATATGGCACGACACCGCCCCTAGAGGCAGCAGTGAGCAGGGTTGTACAGAATTAATGAACAGCATAAGGAAAGAAGATCTTATCGAAGTTTGTTATTTAATTAAAAGTGGCCATTAGAGATGAGCGAATTTACAGTAAATTTGATTCGTCACGAACTTCTCGGCTCGACAGTTGATATCTTATCCTGCAGAAATTAGTTCAGCTTTCCGGTGCTCCGGTGGGCTGGAAAAGGTGGATACAGTCCTAGGAAAGAGTCTCCTAGGACTGTATCCACCTTTTCCAGCCCACTGGAGCACCTGAAAGCTGAACTCATTTATGCAGGATAAGTCATCAACTGCTGAGCCGAGAAGTTTGTGACGAATCAAATTTATTGTAAATTCGCTCATCTCTAGTGGTCATAGATGTGTTCTGTATAGATGGAAGATGGGCCCTTACAATCATTTCCTCCAGTAGACAAAAGGACTCCTGCTGGTTCCAATAATTACGCTTGGCTGACTATTCCTGCTGAGCGATTGCGACAACAAGGATCAAAGCAAATTAAGTGTCTGAGGTTAAAATGCGACAGCTTCTTCTGCAATTCTTGATGCCTGTGCAGCAGTCTCTGTGGACAATGAGGATTTGTGTCCTATAATGATCATACAGAAGCCATTACATGTGAGCTCCATGGCTTTATGGATGGAGTGCTCCTAGAAGATAGCTGCTGACTCTACAAAACGGAGACAGGTTTCTGAAGACGATGCTAAATGAGATCTTCACCCTATATGTTTATTGGAGCAGATGAAACTGTTTATTGCACTGGTACACTAGTGAGATGGGAGGTATACTGCTTAGCATGCACCTGGCGGAATACAGTGTTTTTTCTCCTTCAGGCCACAGAAATGGACAAGGTTAAAAAATTATTTAAAAAAAATCCTTGTAACATTTGTTTGTTATAAGTCTGGAGCTGCAGGTTACAATAGCCTGTCAGCCAGGGGCATAGTTCATGCCCCCCTGGAGTTTGCAGCACTAGCAGCATGGTGAGGGTCTTTAAAGGGGTACTCCACTGGGCAGCGTTCGGAACTAATTGTTCCAAACGCTGTTTTCGTGTTGCGGGGGTCGACTACGCTCCTCGTGACATCATGGTTACGCCCTCCCATAGACTTGCATTGAGGGGGCAGGGCCGACCCCCACAGCGTTCAGAACATTTCGTTCCGAACACTGGCCAGTGGAGTACCCCATTAAAGACATCGGTAACAGCATTTCTATAAGACAACAGGCTTAGAAATAGCAGCTCAACTATATGTATGATGGTACATATAGTAAATACAGTGGTCCCTCAAGTTACAATATTAATTGGTTCCAGGACGACCATTGTCTGTTGAAACCATTGTATGTTGAGACCAGAACTCTATGGAAACCTGGTAATTGGTTCTGAAGCTGCCAAAATGTCATCCAAAAATAGGAAAAAGTGAGGATTAAAGAAAAATAAGTAGATAACTAATATAGATAAAGCAAGTCCTTACATATAAAAGTAAGAAAGATCTGCTGGGAACTGTAATCACGGTCTATGGAAAGGACAGGATCTTCTTCAGGGTCCTGTACAGTACACATAGTGTCCTAAAAAAGTAACTTAGAGCCGCCCTTACCTGGCACAGGTAAAGAGTAGTACAGAACATGAAATACCACTCTGTACTGTAGGGGGCGCTACCAGAGAGGAATTCAGTGCATACGCTTCTGAAATACAGGTGTTTTACCAGTGAATGTCCATTCTGATTGGGCTGTTCTTCCAGCCATTGACACTTTTCACAGATCTGGACTGTCCATAGCATTATATGTTGAGACTGGTTTCAAGTTACAATGATCCAGAAAAGACCATTGTATGTTGAAACTATGTTGAGGCCATTGTAAGTTGAGGGATCACTGTACAGTACACATTAATAATAAACCCACTGCTTCCACCACAAATGAAAAAAATTCCGTCTGTCTTAACTCCTTAACGACTAAGGATGTATATTTACATCCTCCGCCGGCTCCTGCGATATGCCGCGGGGTCGGGTCGGTCCCGGCGGCCATCAACGGCCGGGACCCGCGGCTAATACAGGACATCAATGATCGTGGTGATGCCCTGTATTAACCCTTCAGACGTGGCGATCAACGCTGACCGCCGCATCTGAAGCGAAAGTGAAAGTATCCCGTCTGCTCAGCGGGGCCGGACTGGCCCACCAGGATACCGGGAAAATTCCCAGTAGGCCGCTCACCCTAGGGCCGGCAGTGGCCGGCCTGTGCTCAGTCCCCGACCTTGCACACTTGCATACAAGGGCCTGATACTAGTATCAGGACCTTGTATGCAGCCAGGGACGCCGTTAGGGGGGTGCAGCCAGTACTCCAGTAAGGGGCCAGGGCCCCCGCTGCACCCCCCTGCAGATGCCGCAGCACAGAAGCAGGGGATCGCTGTATACACAGCAGTCTCCTGCTTCCATGGCCGGTCCAGGACGCATTGAACTAAAAGCGTGTCTGTATAGTTCAATGCGGCGCTCGGGCTTGGCTGATTGACAGAACGAAGAGCCATTGGCTCCTGGCCCTGTCAATCACTCTTGTGGGCTGCCCACATTGTGCAGGCGCTGACAAGAGGCCCGGGCTTCCGTCCTCTGCGCTCCGGCACATGAATGACGTCATCATCCTGTGCCGGATCACAGACTGGTGAAGAAGACAGAAGAGAAGAGGCCATGGACCGTGCGGGAGCCAGGTAAATATGTTTTCTTTTCTTCTATTCCTTCCTAAGGGGGGTAATTATAACGACCTAAGGGGGGGGGGGGGGATGTTCTTCTGACTACCACTACCTAAAGGGGGAACTGCTGGCTATCACAATTTAAAGGGGGCACTGCTGGCTATCACAATTTAAAGGGGGGCACTGCTGGCTATCACAATTTAAAGGGGGCACTGCTGGCTATCACTATCTAAAGGGGGCACTGCTGGCTATCACTACCTAAAGGGGGCACTGCTGGCCATCACTACCTAAAGGGGGCACTGCTGGCTATCACTACCTAAAGGGGGCACTGCTGGCCATCACTACCTAAAGGGGGCACTGCTGGATATCACTACCTAAAGGGGGCACTCCTGGCTATCACTACATAAAGGGGGCACTGCTGGCTATCACTATCTAAAGGGGGCACTGCTGGCTATCACTACATAAAGGGGGCACTGCTGGCTATCACTACCTAAAGGGGGCACTGCTGGCTATCACTACCTAAAGGGGGCACTGCTGGCTATCACTACCTAAAGGGGGCTGCTGCTAACACCTAAAGGGGAGGATACTACTGCATATGGGGGACTGCAACTATGTACAGGCAGGGCCGGACTGGGGACAAAAACCAGCCCTGGAAATGATTGCATACCAGCCCCACAGCACTGTGTCATTGTGCCAGCCAACAGCCGGCATGCCGACAGGCATATATGTGTGTGTGTGTGTGTGTGTGTGTGTGAATCCTGGTCACAAATCCACAGCTAATTTTATAAAGAAAAAATAAAGAGTGGGTTTTATTCCAACATGTGTAGAGTTACAGGCAACGTTTCTGCTGCTCACCCAGACACTGGGGGAGATTTATCAAAACCTGTCCTGTGGAAAAGTTGCCTAGTTGCCCACAGCAGCCAATCAGAACGCTGCTTTTATTTTGCAAAGGCCCTTTTAAAAATGAAAGAAGCGATCTGATTGGTTTCTATGGGCAACTAGGCAACTTTTCCACAGGACATATTTTGATAAATGTCCCCCAATATCTGGGTGAGCAGCAGAAACATTGCCTGTAACTCTACACATGTTGGAATAAAACGCACTCTTTAGTTTTTGCAAGAAACACAGATGTGCTGCAGTGATTCCTTCTCTCTCTCTCTCTCTCTCTCTCTCTCTCTCTATATACACATATATATATATATACACACACATCTATATTAATTTGAATACATAGAATACAGCCAGTGGTATTGCTAGGGTTGGTGTCACCCGATGCGGTAGAAAATAGTGTCACCACATACCTACACGTTCCCCCCCCCCCTCCCAAAGTAATTTTTTGGCCAGTTGTGACAGACGCCACTGGTGTAGCGCATTGTGAAAAAATCCAGTATAATAAGCAAATATACCAATTGTCACAGAATGGGAAAGCGCTAAAGAAGTCTTCACCATTTAAAACTACAGCTCCCAAAATGACTTAAAGGGGTACTCCAGTGGAAAACATTTTCTTTCAAATAATCTGGTACCAGAAAGTTAAACAGATTTGTAAATCACTTCTATTTAACCCCTTAAGGACTCAGCCCATTTTGGCCTTAAGGACTAAATTTTTACGTTTTCATTTTTTCCTCCTCGCCTTCTAAAAATCATAACTCTTTTATATTTTCATCCACAGACTAGTATGAGGGCTTATTTTTTGTGCGACCAGTTGTCCTTTGTAATGACATCACTCATTATATCATAAAATGTATGGCGCAACCAAAAAACACTATTTTTGTGGAGAAATTAAAACAAAAAACGCAATTTTGCTAATTTTGGAAGGTTTTGTTTTCACGCCGTACAATTTATGGTAAAAATGACATGTGTTCTTTATTCTGAGGGTCAATACGATGAAAATGATACCCATTATTATATACTTTTATATTATTGTTGCGCTTAAAAAAAATCACAAACATTTTAACCAAATTAGTACGTTTATAATCCCTTTATTTTGATGACCTCTAACTTTTTTATTTTTCCGTATAAGTGGCGGTATGGGGGCTCATTTTTTGCGCCATGATCTGTACTTTTTTTTTGATACCACATTTGCATATAAAAAACTTTTAATACATTTTTTATAATTTTTTTTTTAATAAAATGTATTAAAAAAGTAGGAATTTTGGACTTTTTTTTTTTTTTTTCGTTCACGCCGTTCACCGTACGGGATCATTAACATTTTATTTTAATAGTTCGGACATTTACGCACGCGGCGATACCAAATATGTCTATAAAAAATGTTTTTTACGCTTTTTGGGGGTAAAATAGGAAAAAACGGACGTTTTACTTTTTTATTGGGGGAGGGGATTTTTCACTTTTTTTTTACTTTTACTTTTAGATTTTTTTACACTTGAATAGTCCCAATAGGGGACTATTCATAGCAATACCATGATTGCTAATACTGATCTGTTCTATGTATAGGACATAGAACAGATCAGTGTTTTCGGTCATCTCCTGCTCTGGTCTGCTCGATCACAGACCAGAGCAGGAGACGCCGGGAGCCGCACGGAGGAAGGAGAGGGGACCTCCGTGTGGCGTTATGAATGATCGGATCCCCGCAGCAGCGCTGCGGGCGATCCGATCATTCATTTAAATCGCGAACCGCCGCAGATGCCGGGATCTGTATTGATCCCGGCACCTGAGGGGTTAATGGCGGACGCCCGCGAGATCGCGGGCGTCGGCCATTGCCGGCGGGTCCCTGGCTGCGATCAGCAGCCGGGATCAGCCGCGCATGACACGGGCATCGCTCCGATGCCCGCGGTTATGCTTAGGACGTAAATGTACGTCCTGGTGCGTTAAGTACCACCTCACCAGGACGTACATTTACGTCCTGCGTCCTTAAGGGGTTAAAAATCTTAATCCTTCCAGTACTTATCAGCTGCTGTATGCTCCTCAGGAAGTTCTTTTCTTTTTTAATTTCCCTTCTGTCACGACCACAGTGCTCTCTGCTGACACCTCTGTCCATGTCAGGAACTGTCCGGAGCAGGAGAGGTTTGCTATGGGGATTTGCTCCTACTATGGACAGTTCCTAAAATGGACAGAGGTGTCAGCAGAGAGAACTTGGGTCAGACAGAAAGGAAATTCAAAAAGAAAAGAACTTCCTGTGGAGCATACAGGAAATGATAAGTACTGAAAGGATTTTCAAATAGAAGTAATTTACAAATCTGTTTAACTTTCTGGCACCAGTTAAAACTAATTTTTTTTTCCAGCAGAGTACCCCTTTAAGCCGTGGTAAGGTTATTTTGGGAGTTGTAGTTTCACTCATCATAACTGTAGAACTTACAAGTGACTCGAGCTCTGATAGGACATAGGGAGGAGAATGTACAATGATATCAGTGATTACAGGTGACGTCTTCTCTATAGTGAGGAGAATACACAATAATATCAGTGACTACAGGTGACGTCTTCTCTATAGTGAGGAGAATACACAATGATATCAGTGACTACAGGTGACGTCTTCTCTATAGTGAGGAGAATACACAATGATATTAGTGACTACAGGTGACGTCTTCTCTATAGTGAGGAGAATACACAATGATATCAGTGACTACAGGTGACGTCTTCTCTATAGTCTTTCCTTATCTAATTCAGATGGTACATACCGCCTGGTCCAGCTAAATGTTCTCTCTGCAGAACTTGACGCCCAGATGGTTCCTCACTGTGTCAGCGCATTCTGATCCTCTATATGAAAACAATAATCATTATAATACTGCCAAACACTGTATCCTTTGAATATAATACTGGCACACACCGTACCCTCTGAATATGATACTACTACACACTGTATCCTCTGAATATAATACCGCCCCACACCGTACCCTCTGTATAAAAAACCGCCACACACCATACCCTCTGTATATAAAACCGCCACACACCGTACCCTCTGTATATAAAACCGCTAGAGATGAGTGAACTTAGAGTAAATTCGATTCGTCATGAACTTCTCGGCTCGGCAGTTGATGACTTATCCTGTGTAAATTAGTTCAGCTTTCAGGTGCTTCGGTGAACTGGAAAAGGTGGATACATTCCTAGGAAAGAGTCTCCAGCCCACCGGAGCACCTGAAAGCTGAACTCATTTATGCAGGAAATACATCAACTGCCGAGCCGAGAAGTTTGTGACGAATTTAATTTACTGTAATTTTGCTCATCTCTAAAAACCGCCACACACCATACCCTCTGTATATGAAACCGCCACACACCGTACCCTCTGTATATAAAACCGCCACACACCGTACCCTCTGTATATAAAACCGCCACACACCGTACCCTCTGTATATAAAACCGCCACACACCGTACCCTCTGTATATAAAACCGCCACACACCGTACCCTCTGTATATAAAACCGCCACACACCGTACACTCTGTACATAAAACCGCGATACACCGTAACCTTTGAATATATTACTACAACACACTGTACACTCCGAATATAATACTACCACATACTGTGCTCTCTGAATATAACCTTGCCATGCACCCTCTGAATACAATACCATAATTTATTGTGGCCCATAAAAACCATGCCACCCCAAAAATTCCTTATAATATACACTATAGCCGACATGTATAATTGTCTTTAGACTGTTTTTTGTGTCTAAAAATAGTGCAAAAAGGGTGCAAGCCGGGTTTATTTGCGCCTTTTTCCCGCTTCAGTTGCAATCAACTCATTTTGGCAATACACATGATATGGACGGGTTTTATGAACTGCGCTGTCAGGATCCGGGTACTGTGAGAATACTGGTGGTGGATCCTCTGTGTCAGTGGGGTGATGACGTGGGCCGTACCAGGGGAACGGAGTCTAAGGGGTTACTGGTATTCACCAGAGCCCGCCGCAAAGCAGGATGGACTTGCTGCGGCAGGTAACCCCCAGGTCGTTCCACCCGATAGCGACTCAACCCCGACTGACGGCTGAGATAGGCGCGGTACAAGGGATAAGGCAAGAGCAAGGTCGGACATGGCAGAAGGTCAGGGCAGGCAGCAAGGATCGTAGTCAGGGGCAACGGCAGAAGGTCTGGAACACTGGCTTGGGACATACAAGGAACGCTTTCACTGGCACAATGGCAACAAGATCCGGCAATACTGGGAAGGGGAAGTGAGGTAATATAGGCTAAGGCACAGGTGAAGTTACTAATATGGCCAGGCGCCAATCAGCGGCGCACTGGCCCTTTAAATTGCAGAGAGCCGGCACGCGCACCCTAGGGAGCTGGGCCGCGCGTGCCGGGCCCAGCTCTTTTTGGAACCCGAGAACTTGTGAATGAGGTCTTTGTCGAGGATGTTATCCTCGGGTTCCCAAGACCTCTCCTCAGGTCCACAATTCTCCCAATCTACGTGAATTTTTTTTTTTTACCTCTGACCATTTTAGAGGCAAGAATTTCTTTAACAGTGAAGACATCGGAGGAGCCAGAGACAGGAGCTGGAGCGACAACCTTGGGAGAGAAGCGGTTAAGGACAAGCGGTTTAAGGAGAGAAACATGAAAAGCATTAGGAATACGGAGAGAAGGGGGAAGAAGGAGTTTGTAGGAGACAGGATTGATTTGGCTCTTGATTTTAAAGGGTCCAAGATAACGTGGTCCCAGTTTATAACTGGGGACACGGAAGCGGATATACTTGGCAGAGAGCCACACTTTGTCTCCAGGAGCAAAGACAGGAGGAGTTCTTCTCTTTTTGTCGGCATGCTTCTTCATCCGGGATGAGGCCAGTAGGAGGGATTTTTGAGTTTCCTTCCAGATGGTGGAGAAGTCCCGGGTAACCTCATCAACAGCAGGCAAACCAGAAGAAGTGGGAGTGGGGAGGGGAGGCAGAGGGTGACAGCCGTACACCACAAAGAAGGGGGATTTGGCGGAGGATTCAGAGTCCTTGAAATTGTACGAGAATTCAGCCCAGGGTAGAAGATCGGCCCAATCGTCCTGGCGGGAGGAAACAAAATGTCGCAAATAGTCACCAAGGATCTGATTAACTCTCTCTACTTGCCCATTGGATTGGGGATGATAGGATTTAATTTGATTTTTAATTCATTACAGAGAGCTCTCCAAAATTTCGATACAAATTGAACGCCTCTATCCGAGACGATATGCGTGGGAAGCCCGTGAAGGCGAAAAATGTGCACAAAAAATTGCTTCGCCAACTGTGGCGCTGAACGAAGGCCTGGAAGTGGAATAAAATGTGCCATCTTGGAGAAACGATCAATGACCACCCAGATGACTGTGTTGCCATGGGATAAAGGCAGGTCCGTAATAAAATCCATGGCAATTTGAGACCATGGTAGCTCAGGAACAGGCAAAGGATGAAGGAGACCGGCAGGCTTCTGGCAAGGAGTCTTGTCCCGGGCACAAACTGTACAGGCCCGAATGAAATCAGCGACATCTGCCTCCAGGGTAGGCCACCAATATAAACGAGAGATGAGTTGGATGGACTTCTTGACGCCAGCATGGCCGGCGGGGTGCGAGGAGTGTCCCCACCTGATGATCTTGAGGCGCTGGCATGGAGGGACGAAAGTCTTTCCAGGAGGTGTTTGTCTGATCAGAGGAGCAGAGGAGATCAGACACTCAGGAGGTACAATGTGTTGCAGGGGGGCTTCCGATTCGGAAGCATCAGAAGAACGAGAAAGGGCGACAGCCCTGATGTTTTTGTCAGCAGGGCGAAAATGAATCTCGAAGTTAAAACGGGCAAAAAACAACGACCACCTAGCCTGGCGTGGGTTCAGACGTTGGGCAGACTGGAGATACGAGAGATTCTTGTGATCCGTGTAGATGACAATCGGGTATTTGGAACCCTCCAGCAGGTGCCTCAATTCTTCGAGGGCTAGTTTAATGGCCAGAAGTTCACGATCACCAATGGAGTAATTTTTCTCTGCCGGAGAGAAGGTCTTAGAAAAGAAACCACAAGTAATGTTATGTCCGGTAGAGTTTTTTTTGTAGGAGTACAGCTCCGGCTCCAACCAAGGAGACGTCCACCTCCAGTAAGAAGGGTTTTGATGGATCAGGTCTGGAGAGTACGGGAGCAGAAGCAAAGGCAGTTTTGAGGCGATTGAATGCCACATCCGCTTGGGGAGACCAGGACTAGGGTTGGCATTCTTCATGGTTAGGGCCACAATCGGAGCCACAATGGTGGAAAAATGCGGAATAAACTGTCGGTAGTTGTCACGATGCCGGCTGGCAGGTAGTGGATCCTCTGTGCCAGAGAGGGATTGGCGTGGACCGTGCTAGTGGATCGGTTCTAAGTCACTACTGGTTTTCACCAGAGCCCGCCGCAAAGCGGGATGGTCTTGCTGCGGCGGTAGTGACCAGGTCGTATCCACTAGCAACGGCTCAACCTCTCTGGCTGCTGAAGATAGGCGCGGTACAAGGGAGTAGACAGAAGCAAGGTCGGACGTAGCAGAAGGTCGGGGCAGGCAGCAAGGATCGTAGTCAGGGGCAACGGCAGGAGGTCTGGAACACAGGCTAGGAACATACAAGGAACGCTTTCACTGGCACAATGGCAACAAGATCCGGCAGGGAAGTGCAGGGGAAGTGAGGTGAAATAGGGAAGTGCACAGGTGAAGACACTAATTGGAATCACTGCGCCAATCAGCGGCGCAGTGGCCCTTTAAATCGCAAAGACCCGGCGCGCGCGCGCCCTAGGGAGCGGGGCCGCGCGCGCCGGGACAGGACCGAGGGAGAGCGAGTCAGGTACGGGAGCCGGGGTGCGCATCGCGAGCGGGCGCTACCCGCATCGCGAATCGCATCCCGGCTGGCAGCAGAATCGCAGCGCCCCGGGTCAGTGGATCTGACCGGAGCGCTGCAGCGGAGAGAGTGTAGCGTAACAGTACCCCCCCCCTTGGGTCTCCCCCTCTTTTTAGGGCCTGAGAACCTGAGGAGCAGACTTTTATCTAGGATGTTGTCCTCAGGTTCCCAGGATCTCTCTTCAGGACCACAACCCTCCCAGTCCACTAAAAAAAAAGTTTTCCCTCTGACCTTTTTAGAGGCTAAGATCTCTTTGACAGAGAAGATGTCCGAGGAGCCGGAAACAGGAGTGGGAGGAACAGATTTGGGAGAAAAACGGTTGAGGATGAGTGGTTTAAGAAGAGAGACGTGAAAGGCATTAGGGATACGAAGAGAAGGAGGAAGAAGAAGTTTGTAAGAGACAGGATTAATTTGACACAAAATTTTGAAAGGACCAAGATAGCGTGGTCCCAACTTGTAGCTAGGGACACGGAAGCGGACATATTTAGCGGAGAGCCATACCTTGTCTCCAGGGGAAAAAACGGGAGGAGCTCTTCTTTTCTTATCCGCGAACCTCTTCATGCGTGAAGAAGCCTGTAAGAGAGAATTTTGGGTCTCTCTCCATATAATGGAAAGGTCACGAGAAATTTCATCCACAGCGGGCAGACCAGAGGGCAAGGGGGTAGGGAGGGGGGGAAGAGGGTGACGGCCGTACACCACGAAAAATGGGGATTTGGAGGAAGATTCAGAGACTCTGAAGTTATACGAGAATTCGGCCCATGGAAGGAGATCTGCCCAGTCATCCTGGCGGGAGGAAACAAAATGTCGCAAATAATCACCCAAGACTTGGTTAATTCTTTCTACTTGTCCATTGGACTGGGGATGATATGCAGAAGAAAAATTTAATTTAATCTTGAGTTGTTTACAGAGAGCCCTCCAGAATTTAGACACGAATTGGACGCCTCTATCCGAGACGATCTGCGTAGGCAACCCGTGAAGACGAAAAATGTGTACAAAAAATTGTTTAGCCAGCTGAGGCGCTGAAGGAAGACCAGGAAGAGGGATGAAATGTGCCATTTTGGAGAATCGATCAACGACCACCCAAATAACAGTGTTGCCACGGGAAGGGGGTAAATCAGTAATAAAATCCATACCAATCAGAGACCAAGGCTGTTCGGGGACAGGCAGGGGATGAAGAAAACCAGCGGGCTTCTGGCGAGGAGTCTTATCCCGGGCACAGATAGTGCAGGCTCGCACAAAGTCCACAACATCCGTCTCCAGAGTCGGCCACCAATAGAAGCGGGAGATGAGTTGCACAGATTTCTTGATGCCCCCATGACCAGCGAGATGGGAGGAGTGACCCCATTTGAGGATTCCGAGGCGTTGGCGTGGAGAAACAAAGGTCTTTCCTGGAGGAGTTTGCCTGATGGAGGCTGGAGAAGTGGAGATCAGGCAGTCAGGTGGAATGATGTGTTGCGGAGAGAGTTCAACTTCTGAGGCATCCGAGGAACGAGAGAGAGCATCGGCCCTAATGTTCTTATCGGCAGGACGAAAGTGAATCTCAAAATTAAATCGGGCAAAGAACAGAGACCACCGGGCCTGGCGAGGATTCAGCCGTTGGGCAGACTGGAGGTAGGAGAGGTTCTTGTGGTCGGTGTAAATAATAACTGGACATCTTGATCCCTCCAGCAGATGCCTCCATTCCTCAAGTGCTAATTTAATGGCTAGAAGCTCTCGATCCCCGATGGAGTAGTTCCTCTCCGCCGGAGAGAAGGTCCTAGAAAAAAAACCACAAGTGACAGCATGCCCGGAAGAATTTTTTTGTAAAAGAACAGCTCCAGCTCCCACTGAGGAGGCATCAACCTCCAATAGGAAGGGTTTGGAAGGGTCAGGTCTGGAGAGCACGGGAGCCGAAGAAAAGGCAGACTTGAGTCGTTTAAAGGCGTCTTCCGCTTGAGGAGGCCACGACTTGGGATCGGCATTTTTTTTGGTTAAAGCCACGATAGGGGCCACAACGGTAGAAAAATGTGGAATAAATTGCCTGTAATAATTGGCGAACCCCAAAAAGCGTTGGATAGCACGGAGTCCGGAGGGGCGTGGCCAATCTAAGACGGCAGAGAGTTTGTCTGGATCCATTTGTAGTCCCTGGCCAGAGACCAAATATCCTAGAAAAGGAAGAGATTGGCATTCAAACAGACATTTCTCAATTTTGGCATAGAGTTGATTGTCACGAAGTCTCTGAAGAACCATACGGACATGCTGGCGGTGTTCTTCTAGATTGGCAGAAAAAATTAGGATATCGTCCAGATATACAACAACACAGGAGTATAACAGATCACGAAAAATTTCATTGACAAAGTCTTGGAAGACAGCAGGGGCGTTGCACAGGCCAAAGGGCATGACCAGATACTCAAAGTGTCCATCTCTGGTGTTAAACGCCGTTTTCCACTCATCCCCCTCTCTGATGCGGATGAGGTTATAGGCGCCTCTTAAGTCTAATTTAGTAAAGATGTGGGCACCTTGGAGGCGATCAAAGAGTTCAGAGATGAGGGGTAGGGGGTAGCGGTTCTTAACCGTGATTTTATTAAGACCGCGGTAGTCAATGCAAGGACGTAGGGAGCCATCTTTTTTGGACACAAAGAAAAATCCAGCTCCGGCAGGAGAGGAGGATTTACGGATAAAGCCCTTTTTTAAATTTTCCTGGACATACTCAGACATGGCAAGAGTCTCTGGGGCAGAGAGAGGATAAATTCTGCCCCGGGGTGGAGTAGTACCCGGGAGGAGGTCGATAGGGCAATCATAAGGCCTGTGAGGAGGTAGAGTCTCAGCTTGTTTTTTGCAGAAAACATCCGCGAAGTCCATATAGGCCTTAGGGAGACCGGTTACTGAGGGAACCACAGAGTCACGGCAAGGGTTACTGGGAACCGGTCTTAGACAGTCCTTGGAACAAGAGGGCCCCCAACTCTTGATCTCCCCAGTGGACCAATCCAGGGTTGGGGAATGAAGTTGAAGCCAGGGAAGTCCAAGGAGAATTTCCGAGGTGCAATTGGGGAGGACCAAAAGTTCAATCCTCTCGTGATGAGATCCGATGCTCATTAGAAGGGGCTCCGTGCGGAAGCGTATGGTACAGTCCAATCTTTCATTGTTTACACAATTGATGTAAAGGGGTCTGGCGAGACTGGTCACTGGGATGTTGAACCTGTTGACGAGAGAGGCCAAAATAAAATTTCCTGCAGATCCAGAGTCCAAGAAGGCCATGGTAGAGAAGGAGAAGGCAGAGGCAGACATCCGCACAGGCACAGTAAGACGTGGAGAAGCAGAGTAGACATCAAGGACTGTCTCTCCTTTGTGCGGAGTCAGCGGACGTCTTTCCAGGCGGGGAGGACGGATAGGACAATCCCTCAGGAAGTGTTCGGTACTAGCACAGTACAGGCAGAGGTTCTCCATGCGGCGTCGTGTCCTCTCTTGAGGTGTCAGGCGAGACCGGTCGACCTGCATAGCCTCCACGGCGGGAGGCACAGGAACAGATTGCAGGGGACCAGAGGAGAGAGGAGCCGAGGAGAAGAAACGCCTCGTGCGAACAGAGTCCATATCTTGGCGGAGCTCCTGACGCCTTTCGGAAAAACGCATGTCAATGCGAGTGGCTAGGTGAATAAGTTCATGTAGATTAGCAGGAATTTCTCGTGCGGCCAGAACATCTTTAATGTTGCTGGATAGGCCTTTTTTAAAGGTCGCGCAGAGGGCCTCATTATTCCAGGACAATTCTGAAGCAAGAGTACGGAATTGTACGGCATACTCGCCAACGGAAGAATTACCCTGGACCAGGTTCAACAGGGCAGTCTCAGCAGAAGAGGCTCGGGCAGGTTCCTCAAAGACACTTCGGACTTCCGAGAAGAAGGAGTGTACAGAGGCAGTGACAGGGTCATTGCGGTCCCAGAGCGGTGTGGCCCATGACAGGGCTTTTCCGGACAGAAGGCTGACTACGAAAGCCACCTTAGACCTTTCAGTGGGAAACAGGTCCGACATCATCTCCAGATGCAGGGAACATTGGGAAAGAAAGCCACGGCAAAACTTAGAGTCCCCATCAAATTTATCCGGCAAGGATAGGCGTAGCCCAGGAGCGGCCACTCGCTGCGGAGGAGGTGCAGGAGCTGGCGGAGGAGATGACTGCTGAAGCTGTGGTAGTAACTGTTGTAGCATAACGGTCAGTTGAGACAGCTGTTGGCCTTGTTGCGCTATCTGTTGTGACTGCTGGGCGACCACCGTGGTGAGGTCAGCGACAACTGGCAGAGGAACTTCAGCGGGATCCATGGCCGGATCTACTGTCACGATGCCGGCTGGCAGGTAGTGGATCCTCTGTGCCAGAGAGGGATTGGCGTGGACCGTGCTAGTGGATCGGTTCTAAGTCACTACTGGTTTTCACCAGAGCCCGCCGCAAAGCGGGATGGTCTTGCTGCGGCGGTAGTGACCAGGTCGTATCCACTAGCAACGGCTCAACCTCTCTGGCTGCTGAAGATAGGCGCGGTACAAGGGAGTAGACAGAAGCAAGGTCGGACGTAGCAGAAGGTCGGGGCAGGCAGCAAGGATCGTAGTCAGGGGCAACGGCAGGAGGTCTGGAACACAGGCTAGGAACATACAAGGAACGCTTTCACTGGCACAATGGCAACAAGATCCGGCAGGGAAGTGCAGGGGAAGTGAGGTGAAATAGGGAAGTGCACAGGTGAAGACACTAATTGGAATCACTGCGCCAATCAGCGGCGCAGTGGCCCTTTAAATCGCAAAGACCCGGCGCGCGCGCGCCCTAGGGAGCGGGGCCGCGCGCGCCGGGACAGGACCGAGGGAGAGCGAGTCAGGTACGGGAGCCGGGGTGCGCATCGCGAGCGGGCGCTACCCGCATCGCGAATCGCATCCCGGCTGGCAGCAGAATCGCAGCGCCCCGGGTCAGTGGATCTGACCGGAGCGCTGCAGCGGAGAGAGTGTAGCGTAACAGTAGTAATTGGCAAACCCCAAGAAGCGTTGGATAGCTCGGAGTTCAGAGGGGCGTGGCCAATCTAAAACGGCTGACAGTTTGTCGGCGTCCATTTGAAGTCCCTGGCCACAGACTAGATAACCTAGAAAGGGAAGAGATTGGCATTCAAAGAGACATTTCTCCATCTTGGCATATAATTGATTTTCACGGAGTCTCTGGAGCACTAGGCGGACATGGCGGCGGTGTTCTTCGAGGCTAGAAGAAAAAATCGAAATGTCATCCATGTAAACCACAACACAGGTATATAACAAATCCCGAAATATTTCATTCACGAAGTCCTGGAACACAGCGGGGGCGTTGCAGAGCCCAAAGGGCATAACCAGATATTCAAAATGTCCGTCTCTGGTATTATATGCGGTTTTCCACTCATCCCCTTTCCTGATGCGGATGAGATTATATGCACCTCTTAAGTCCAATTTGGTGAAGATGTTAGCGCCACGAAGGCGGTCAAAGAGTTCTGAGATAAGAGGCAGGGGATATCGGATTTTGATTTTATTTAAACCGCGGTAATCGATGCACGGCCGTACGGAACCGTCTTTTTTAGAGACAAATAAGAACCCCGCTCCGGCAGGGGATGAAGACTTGCGGATGAATCCCCTCTTAAAATTTTCTTGGATGTAGTCCGGCATGGCTTGAGTCTCAGGAGCAGACAGAGGATAGATCCTGCCCCGGGGTGGAGTAGTACCAGGAAGGAGATCAATAGGGCAGTCATAAGGCCTGTGAGGAAGCAAAGTCTCTGCTTGTTTTTTGCAAAAAACATCGGCATAGTCCTGATAGGCCTTGGGAAGACCTGGTATAGGAGGAGCCACAGGGGTTTGACTGACGGAGCTGGGAGCAAACGTGAGGCATTTTTTGTGGCAAGAGGAACCTCAGCTCTTGATCTCCCCGGTGGTCCAGTCAAGGGTGGGAGAATGACATTGGAGCCAAGGCAAGCCGAGGAGAATTTCAGAAGTGCAGTTAGGGAGGACCAGAAATTTAATTTTTTCGTGATGTAGTCCAATGCACATTAACAGGGGTTCTGTGTGGTAACGCACAGTACAGTACAATTTTTCTCCATTAACTGAAGCGATGAAGAGTGGTCCGACGAGACTGGTCACTGGGATGTTGAACCTGTTAAGGAAAGAGGCCAAAATAAAATTTCCTGCAGAGCCTGAATCCAAGAAGGCCACAGCTGAGAAGGAGGAGTTAGCAGAAGAAGAAATCCGCACAGGCACAGTAAGACGTGGAGAAGCAGAGTTCACACCTAGAGCTGTCTCACCTTTGTGCGGAATCGGAGTGCGTCTTTCCTGACGCGGAGGACGGATAGGACAATCCTTCAGGAAGTGTTCGGTACTGGCACAGTACAGGCATTGATTCTCATTGCGGCGGCGTGTCCTCTCTTGTAGGGTCAGGCGAGACCGGTCTACTTGCATAGCCTCTACGGCAGAAGGCACAGGAACAGATTGCAGTGGACTTGAGAAGAGAGGAGCCGGGGAGAGAAATCGCCTGGTGCAAACAAAGTCCATATCCTGACGGAGCTCCTGGCGTCTTTCAGAAAAACGCATGTCAATGCGGGTGGCCAAATGGATAAGTTCATGCAGGTTGGCAGGAATTTCTCGTGCGGCCAGCACATCCTTGATGTTACTGGATAGGCCTTTTTTGAAGGTCGCGCAGAGGACCTCATTGTTCCAAGATAATTCAGAGGCGAGGGTACGAAATTGGATGGCGTATTCGCCCACAGAAGAATTTCCTTGGACAAGGTTCAACAAGGCAGTTTCGGCAGAAGAGGCTCGGGCTGGTTCCTCTAAGACACTACGAACCTCAGCGAAGAAGGACTGAACAGTGGCAGTGACAGGGTCATTGCGGTCCCAGAGCGGTGTGGCCCATGACAAGGCCTTCCCAGACAGGAGACTAACCACGAAAGCCACCTTTGACCGTTCTGTGGGAAATTGGTCCGACATCATCTCCAAATGCAGGGAACATTGCGAGAGAAAACCACGGCATTGTTTAGAGTCCCCATCAAATTTGTCCGGCAGGGACAAGCGGAGGCTGGAAGCGACCACTCGCTGCAGAGGAGGTGCAGGAGCTGGCGAAGGAGATGGTTGCTGAAGCTGTGGTAAAAGTTGTTGCAGCATAACAGTCAGTTGTGACAGCTGATGTCCTTGTTGCGCTATCTGTTGAGACTGCTGGGCGACCACCGTGGTAAGGTCAGCGACAATTGGCAGCGGGACCTCAGCGGGATCCATGGCCGGATCTACTGTCAGGAGGATACTGCTGGTGGATCCTCTGTGTCAGTGGGGTGATGACGTGGGCCCAGGGGAACGGAGTCTAAGGGGTTACTGGTATTCACCAGAGCCCGCCGCAAAGCGAGATGGACTTGCTGCGGCAGGTAACCCCCATGTCGTTCCACCCGATAGCGACTCAACCCCGACTGACGGCTGAGATAGGCGCAGTACAAGGGATAAGGCAAGAGCAAGGTCGGACGTAGCAGAAGGTCAGGGCAGGCAGCAAGGATCGTAGTCAGGGGCAACGGCAGAAGGTCTGGAACACTGGCTTGGGACATACAAGGAACGCTTTCACTGGCACAATGGCAACAAGACCGGCAATACTGGGAAGGGGAAGTGAGGTAATATAGGCTAAGGCACAGGTGGAGTTACTAATTGGGCCAGGCGCCAATCAGCGGCGCACTGGCCTTTTAAATCGCAGAGAGCCGCGCACGCGCTCCCTAGGGAGCGGGGCCCCGCGCGTCGGGACTGGACAAACGGGGAACAGGTTGGGTAAGCAGGCTGGGATGCGAACCGCGAGCGCGCGCGTCCCGCATCGTGGGTCGCATCCCCGCCAGAGACACTAGCGCAGCGCTCCCGGTCAGCGGGTCTGACCGGGACGCTGCGGGCAGGTAAACGCTGCGAGCGCTCCGGGGAGGAGCGGGGAGGAGCGGGGACCCAGAGCGCTCGGCGTAACATGCGCCTTTTTGTGAAAAGGTGCAAAAAAGGCGCAAAGCCACTTAAAAGTCTCTAAAACTACACCATCCCAGACTTAGCTTTTTAGTGTATGTAAAGAGAGAAATTTCAGAAAATGTGACCTGAACAAAATTTATCAAATGGTCTGCTACCTTTTAATAAATGGTGGCGCTCCTACACAGAAAAATACTTCACTTACACCTACAATGGTAAATGCTGGCCTATACCTCTGAAATGCAAAACACTCTGTGCCCCTCACATATAATGCACCCTGTCCTGTGCCCCTCACATATAATGCACCCTGTCCTGTGCCCCTCACATATAATGCACCCTGTCCTGTGCCCCTCACATATAATGCCCTCTGTCCTGTGCCCCTCACATATAATGCCCTCTGTCCTGTGCCCCTCAGATATAATGCACCCTGTCCTGTGCCCCTCACATATAATGCCCTCTGTCCTGTGCCCCTCGCATATAATGAACCCTGAGGGGCACATGACAGGGGGGCATTATATGTGAGGGGCACATGTCAGGGGGCATTATAAGTGAGGGGCACATGTCAGGGAGGCATTATATATATAAGGGGCACATGACAGGGGGCATTATATGGGCAAATGGCGGGGGGGTCCTGTCATTTGCCCCCACATATAATGCCCCCCTGCCATGTGCCTCTCATATATAATGCCCTCTGTCCTGTGCCCCTCGCATATAATGCACCCTGAGGGGCACATGACAGGGGGGCATTATATGTTCCTCACAGTAATAGTGTCCTTCATTGTGCCTCCATAATAATAAATCCATTCCCTAAAACCTTTATATTCCCTTCCCTAAAACGTAACCTTTATTGTGCTCAATAACACCAAACTATGGTGACAGAAAAAGGGTTAAAAACTAGCTGTCCCTAGACAGTAATGTATTTATGTATTCTTACACAGGATAGACCATCTTTCATAATACAGTGACCCCCTGACCTACGATGGCCCCGACATATGATCAAATCGACATACGATGGCCTCTCAGAGGCCATCGCATGTCGATGTCCGCATTGACATACAATGCTTTTTTATGTCGGGGCCATCGCATTAACTGCTATCCGGCAGCGCAAAATGCTTAAGCTGCTGCCGGATAGCAGCTTAATGTTCCCCGTGTGGTGCGGTAAGTATTACTTACCCCTCCACGATGCTCCGGGGTGCCCTCCGTGTCCAGCGCTGGTCTTCCGGTGTCTTCTCTGCCCTCTCCAATGACGTCAATAGGAATGGCGTACGCAGCGGCGTAATGACGTCGCTACGCAGGCCCAGTAAGGCCTTGCGGAAGAAAGCAGAGGTCAGGAGAAGACAGCAGAGGACCGGAGAAGACAGCGGAGGACCGGAGAAGACAGCGGAGGACTGGAGAAAACCAGGAGAGCCCAGCGGAGGCGGAGTCACCATCGCGAGCGTCGGGGGCAGGTGAGTACAGCTTCCTATACTTTACATTGTGAGTATAATTGAGCATCCAAATCCCTCAACATATGATGGATTCGACAAACGATGGCTCGTTTGGAACGAATTACCATCGAATGTTGAGGGACCACTGTACTGTAAGGATTAGGGGGTCTGCAGTACTCCTAATGACTGTGTATAGTAGGACACTATATAACAATAGACTATACACAGTCATTAGGAGTACTGCAGACCCCGTAATCCTTACAGCATTATGAAAGATGGTCTATCCCAGTGGTCTTCAACCTGCGGACTTCCAGATGTTGCAAAACTACAACTCCCAGCATGCCCAGACAGCCAACGGCTATCCGGGCATGCTGGGAGTTGTAGCTTTGCAACATCTGGAGGTCCGCAGGTTGAAGACCACTGGTCTATCCTGTGTAATAATACATAAATACATTACTGTTTAGGGACAGCTAGTTTTAACCCTTTTTCTCTCACCATATTTTGGTTTTATTGAGCACAATAAAGGTTAAAGGGGTACTCCGGTGAAAAACTTTTTTTTTTTTAAATCTACTGGTGCCAGAAAGTTAAACAGATTTGTAAATTACTTCTATTAAAAATTCTTAATCTTCCTGTACTTATTAGCTGCTGAATACTACAGTGGCAATTATTTTCCGTTTGAAACACAGAGCTGTCTGCTGACATCATGAGCACAGTGCTCTCTGCTGACATCTCTGTCCATTTTAGGAACTGTCCAGGGTAAAAGGAAATCCCCATAGCAAACATATGTTGTTCTGGACAGTTCCTAAAATGGACAGAGATGTCAGCAGAGAGCACTGTGCTCGTGATGTCAGCAGAGAGCTCTGTGTTTCAAAAAGAAAAGAATTTCCGCTGTAGTATTCAGCAGCTAATAAGTACAGGAAGGATTAAGATTTTTTAATAGAAGTAATTTACAAATATGTTTAACTTTCTGGCATCAGTTGATTAAAAAATTGTTAAAAATTAAAGAAGCGATCTGATTGGTTGCTATGGGCAACTGGGCAACTTTTCCTCTGGACAGGCTTTGATAACTCTCCCTCCATGTTTTGTCACATTTCCAAATGTATACAAAAAAAATCCGTGCTTTTGAGTTTCCTCAAAATTATAGTATATGCTTAGAAATGGACGAAGCATAGTCACTTGGTAGACTATATTCAGTCCACTGAATTGAATGCACATGGCTCCAGCATGTAGCGATATACATCGGCATATAAGTCTGCAGGTACAGTGGGGATCAAAAGTTTGGGCACCCCAGGTCAAAATTTGTATTAATGTGCATAACGAAGCCAAGGAAAGATGGAAAAATCTCCAAAAGGCATCAAATTACAGATTAGACATTCTTATAATATGTCAACAAAAGTTAGATTTTATTTCCATCATTTACACTTTCAAAATAACAGAAAACAAAAAAATGGCATCTGCAAAAGTTTGGAGTTAATATCTTGTACTGCCCCCTTTGGCAAGTATCACAGCTTGTAAACGCTTTTTGTAGCCAGCCAAGAGTCTTTCAATTCGAGGTATTGAGGTATCTTTGCCCACAATTCAGTCCAGCGATCTGCGGCGATTCCGGGTCAATCGGGTCTCCAGTGACCCGGTGACCCGGAATTACTGGCTGATCGGGGCCGTCAGAGACCCGGCGTTAATGTTGGGATCGGGGCCCCAGGAGCGACGACGGCGGCGGCGGCGGGACTGACCTGTGCGCGATCATGCAGCAGCAGGAGGTGAGTGACAGCCTCCTGCTGTTGCTTAGCAACAGCTCCCAGCATGCAAAAAGGGCATGCTGGGAGCTGTAGTTATGCAACAGGAGGAGGCAGACCACCACAACTCCCAGCATGCACTTATGGGCATGCTGGGACTTATGGTTTTGCAACAGCTGGAGGCACATTCTTTCTATGGAAAAGTGTACCTTCAGCTGTTGTGTAACTACAACTCCCAGCTTGCACAAACAGCTTAAGTGCATGCTGGGAGTTGTAGTGGTGCATCTGCTGGTTGCATAACTACAACTCCCAGCATGCCCGTTGGCTGTCGGTGACTGCTGAGAGTTGTAGTTTTGCAACAGCTGAAGGCACACTGAGTTAAGTAGCAAACCAGTGTGTCTCCAGCTATTGCATAACTACAATCCCCAGCATCCCCAGCCAAAGTAGTATGCCTCCGGCTGTTGCATAACTACAACACCCAGCATGCCCTTCCGCTGTCCGTACATGCTGGGGGTTGTAGCTTTTGCAACAGCTGAAGGCACACTGGTTGCAAAACACTGAGTTTGTTGCCAAACTCGGTGTTTCACAACCTGTGTGTCTCCAGCTGTTGCAAAACTACAACTCCCAGCATGCACTGATAGACCGTACATGCTGGGAGTTGTAGTTTTGCAACAGCTGGATGTCCCCCCCCCCCAATGTGAATGTACAGGGTACACTCACATGGGCGGAGGATTACAGTAAGTATCCGGCTGCAAGCTTGAGCTGCAGCAAATTTTCTGCTGCAGCTCAAGCTGCCAGCGAGAAACTACTGTGAACCCCCCGCCCGTGCGACTGTACCCTAAAAACACTACACTAACACACAATAAAATAAAAAGTAAAAAAACACTACATATACACATACCCCTACAATAAAAATGAAAAACGTCTGGTACGCCACCGTTTCCAAAACGGAGCCTCCAGCTGTTGCAAAACTACAACTCCCAGCATGCACTGATAGACCGTACATGCTGGGAGTTGTAGTTTTGCAACAGCTGGATGTTCCCCCTCCCCCAATGTGAACGTACAGGGTACACTCACATGGGCGGAGGATTACAGTAAGTATCCGGCTGCAAGTTTGAGCTGAGGCAAACTACTGTGAACCCCCGCCCGTGCGACTGTACCCTAAAAACACTACACTACACTACCACAAAATAAAATAAAAAGTAAAAAACACTACATATACACATACCCCTACATAGCCCCCCTCCCCTCCCCAATAAAAATGAAAAACGTCTGGTACGCCACTGTTTCCAAAACGGAGCCTCCAGCTGTTGCAAAACAACTACTCCCAGTATTACCAGATAGCCACTGACTGTCCAGGCATGCTGAGACTTTTACAACAGCTGGAGGCACCCTATTTGGGAATCACTGGCGTAGAATACCCCTATGTCCACCCCTATGCAATCCCTAATTTAGGCCTCAAATGCGCATGGCGCTCTCACTTTGGAGCCCTGTCGTATTTCAAGGCAACAGTTTAGGGTCACATATGGGGTATCACCGTACTCGGGAGAAATTGTGTTACAAATTATGGGGGGTATTTTCTGCTATTACCCTTTTTAAAAATCAAAAATTTTTGGGAAACCAACATTTTAGGTAAAATTTTTTTTTTTTTTTTACATATGCAAAAGTTGTGAATCACCTGTGGGGTATTAAGGTTCACATTACCCCTTGTTACGTTCCCCGAGGGGTCTAGTTTCCAAAATGTCATGCCATGTGTTTTTTTTTTTGCTGTCCTGGCACCATAGGGGCTTCCTAAATGCGGCATGCCCCCAGAGCAAAATTTGCTTTCAAAAAGCCAAATGTGACTCCTTCTCTTCTGAGACCTGTAGTGCGCCAGCAGAGCACTTCTCACCCCCATATGGAGTGTTTTCTGAATCGGGAGAAATTGGGCTTCAAATTTTGGGGGGTATTTTCTGCTATTACCCTTTTTAAAAATGTAAACATTTTGGGAAACCAAGCATTTTAGGTAAAAAAACATTTTTTTTTTTAACATATGCAAAAGTCGTGAAACACCTGTAGGGTATTAAGGTTCACTTTACCCCTTTTTACGTTCCCCGAGGGGTCTGGTTTCCAAAATGGTATGCCATGTGGGTTTTTTTTGCGGTTCTGGCACCATAGGGGCTTCCTAAATGCGGCATGCCCCCAGAGCAAAATTTGCTTTCAAAAAGCCAAATGTGACTCCTTCTCTTCTGAGACCTGTAGTGCACCAGCAGAGCAATTTTCATCCCCATATGGGGTGTTTTCTGAATCAGGAGAAATTGGGCTTCAAATTTTGGGGGGTATTTTCTGCTATTATCCTTTTTAAAAATGTAACATTTTTGGGAAACCAAGCATTTTAGGTAAAAAAACATTTTTTTTTTTAACATATGCAAAAGTCGTGAAACACCTGTAGGGTATTAAGGTTCACTTTACCCCTTTTTACGTTCCCCGAGGGGTCTGGTTTCCAAAATGGTATGCCATGTGGTTTTTTTTTGCGGTTCTGGCACCATAGGGGCTTCCTAAATGCGGCATGCCCCCAGAGCAAAATTTGCTTTCAAAAAGCCAAATGTGACTCCTTCTCTTCTGAGACCTGTAGTGCGCCAGCAGAGCAATTTTCATCCCCATATGGGGTGTTTTCTGAATCAGGAGAAATTGGGCTTCAAATTTTGGGGGGTATTTTCTGCTATTATCCTTTTTAAAAATTTAACATTTTTGGGAAACCAAGCATTTTAGGTAAAACATTTTATTTATTTTTTTTTTACATATGCAAAAGTCGTGAATCACCTGTGGGGTATTAAGGTTCACTTTACCCCTTGTTACGTTCCCTGAGGGGTCTAGTTTCCAAAATGGTATGCCATGTGGTTTTTTTTTGCTGTCCTGGCACCATAGGGGCTTCCTAAAGGTGACATGCCCCCCAAAAACCATTTGACACTCCTTCCCTTCTGAGCCCTCTACTGCGCCCGCCGAACAATTAACATAGACATATGAGGTATGTGCTTACTCGAGAGAAATTGGGTTTCAAATACAAGTAAAAATTTTCTCCTTTTTACCCCTTGCAAAAATTCAAAAATTGGGTCTACAAGAACATGCGAGTGTAAAAAATGAAGATTGGGAATTTTCTCCTTCACTTTTCTGCTATTCCTGTGAAACACCTAAAGGGTTAATACACTTATTGAATGTCATTTTGAATACTTTGGGGGGTGTAGTTTTTATAATGGGGTCATTTATGGGGTATTTCTAATATGAAGACCCTTCAAATCCACTTCAAACCTGAACTGGTCCATGAAAAATAGCGAGTTTGAAAATTTTGTGAAAAATTTCCAAATTGCTGCTGAACTTTGAAGCCCTCTGATGTCTTCCAAAAGTAAAAACTCATAAATTTTATGATGCAAACATAAAGTAGACATATTGTATATGTGAACCCAAAAATGTTTTATTTTGAATATCCATTTTCCTTACAAGCAGAGAGCTTCAAAGTTAGAAAAATTCAAAATTTTCATTTTTTTCATCACATTTTGGGATTTTTCACCAAGAAAGGATGCAAGTTACCATAAAATTTTACCACTAAGTTAAAGTAGAATATGTCACGAAAAAACAATCTCGGAATCAGAATGATAACTAAAAGCATTCCAGAGTTATTAATGTTTAAAGTGACAGTGGTCAGAATTGCAAAAAACGCTCCGGTCCTTAAGGTATAAAATGGCCTGGTCCTTAAGGGGTTAAATTATGTTGAGGTCAGGAGATTGTGAAGGCCATGGCAAAACCTTCAGTTTATGCCTCTTGATGTAATCCCCCGTGGATTTCGAGGTGTGTTTAGGATCATTATCCATTTGTAGAAGCCATCCTCTCTTTAAATTCAGCTTTTTCACAGATGCCATCAAGTTAGCGTCCAAAATTTGCTGAAATTTTATTGAATCCATTTTTCCTTCTATTCGTGAAATGTTCCCTGTGCCACTGGCTGCAATACAACCCCAAAGCATGATTGATCCACCCCCATGCTTAACAGTTGGACAGAGGTTCTTTTCATTAAATTCTGTTCCCCTTCTTCTCCAAACGTACCTTTGCTCATTCCAACCAAAAAGTTCAATTTTAACCTCATCGGTTGACAGAACTTGTTTCCAAAATGCACCAGGCTTGGCTATATGTTCATTTGCAAAGTTCAAATGCAGATTTTTGTGGTGAGGACGTAGAAGTGGTTTTCTTTTGATGACTCTTCGATGAAGACCATATTTGTACAAGTATCTCTTTATAGTGGAACTCCAGTGTCTGCCAGATGTTTCTGGAGGGATTGGGCAGTCAAACGTGGGTTTTGAATTGTTTTTCTCACAATCCTGCGAGCTGTTCTGTCTGATATTTTTCTTGGTCTTCCAGATCTTGCTTTAACTTCCACTGTTCCTGATGACTGCCATTTCTTAATTACATTCTGGACAGAGGATATTGACATCTGAAAACGTTTTGCCATCTTCTTATAGCCTTCTCCAGCTTTGTGAGCGTCAACTATTTTCAGATTTCTAGACAACTGCTTAGAAGAACCCATGGTGCTGATTGTTGGGGCAAGGTCAGATGAGTCTGGGCATTTAAAACCTTTGAGATTGACATCACCTGATCTTCGATCTTCCCAGATGATGATTGAGAACAATCCATGACACTGACAGGTCTCAGCTTTGCAAAGGGGGCAGTGCATGCTGTAAATTCTGCAGGGTGCCCAAACTTTTGCAGACACCATTTTTTTGTTTTCTGTTATTTTGAAAGTGTAAATGATGGAAATAAAATTGAACTTTTGTTGACATATTATAAGAATGTCTAATCTGTAATTTGAAGCCATTTAGAGATTTTTATGCACATTAATACAAATTTTTACCTGGGGTGCCCAAACTTTTGATCCCCACTGTATGCCAACATACATAAACCTAGGGCAATAATAAATACAAAAATAGCTTTATAGTGGTATCATTTCTAACCCAATTTCATCCTGGCCGATATGCGTTTGCCATATTCTGACCTGAGCATTGTATTAGTACTGTAAAACACTGAGCTAATACAACATCTGGATCGGTTGGGTGCATCATTTCATTTATTGCAGAGTGACAACTCTTGTATGTGCCCCAAAATTGTCCTTATGAGACACAAAAGTTACATTTCAGATTGCAATTAATAATTGGAAATTTTACAATATTTGCAAAGTCATGTGCATCTTTTCCCAAGAGAGAATAATTAAAATCTCATTGTGACTACAAAATTCATGAGAACAATGTGCAGAGTCCATATGAAAGTAGTTTTTTTTTTTTTTTACATGACAGGGACACTTTCATTTAAAAAAAAACAATTTCCACTTTTCCTCTGCAGAGGTTTTGATAAATTTCTTCAAATATTCCCAGTGGAATAGATCCCTTTATTAAAGGGGTTCTCCGGTGCTTAGACATCTTATCCCCTATCCAAAGGGAAAATTGGAAAAACATTTGCAAAGTATCTCTCTTTCAGTAGGAAAAGACCTTGCTTTTTTGTATCAAATATAATTTGAACATCTAGGAGTATTCAGCCAATGGCTGTCTGGGCATGCTGGGAGTTTAAGTTTTGCAACATCTGGAGGGCCACAGTTTGAGACCACTGTTCTATAGGAACATCGGTCCAGCCCATTATTTTCTAGCTACTTGGTAAGCTAAATAAGCTATTTCCTTGGCAGGTCTAAACTGGCATGACCTGGGTATTTAATGCCATCATTGTTCCCATTGTAAGCAGATGACAGAAGCTTCAAAGCGAATAACTGGATTTTGCATTCTACTTTCATCTTATCATCATTGTATACAAGGGATTCAAAGAGAATAGAACAGTGATTGAAGCTTTAGGAGGGAATCATTTTGCTTTAATGTTCACACTTATCTTGTATACATTAAATACATTAAGTGGAAGGAAGATCAACAAAGAAATACTAACAAGGCATCAACTTTGTGTATATCCTCTCAGATATACTAACAAAATTGAAAGAAGTAAATTAAGAGAGAAGGGTATTCCGTAGTGTAATATAACAAACTAAAAGGAGTAAAAGAAATAATATTTTTTGAAGTGTGTAACTATTTTATTGAGTCATTTTTTTCATTGTCACATGTGTTGTTTTACAATATAACTTTTCCATTTTTATCTTGGTTATGTTGGAATGCTTAAATAGTGTCTAGTACCTGATGAAGGGGTCTCATGCAACGTGTTGTTTGTAATATGCACTAATAAATAAAGAAATACTACAGTCCTTTGGGCATTAGATGCTAGATGTAGTATACTTGTTCAACGCCATGAAGAATAACGGATTTGGACAGAATTGGATAATATTCCAGACTCTTCATTTCCCCCATGTCTTCCTTTGGAACATTGTCATTTTTCCCAATACACATTAGTTTATCAGTTGATCCCATGCTTTGAGCTACCTATAACCAGGGACGGCTCTGCCTATAGGCAAAATAGGCAGCTGCCTAGGGTGCCCTCTTGATGGGGGGGGGGGGGGGGGGCATCTGAACCACTTGCTCAGCCAGCATGGGGCATGTCAATTTGGCATGGCAGTCGAGATGGTAGCAAATTTAGATTTTGCCTAGGGTGGCAAAAATCCTTGCACCAGCTCGGCCTATAACCTTATACATATTATATTATCCAGTGACAATTGCCAATGCTAATTGACAATGCCACCCCATCATCCAATAGAGGCGGCGTAAGCGGTGACGTGATGACGGCTACAGATGAGCGAACTTACAGTAAATTTGATTCGTCACGAACTTCTCGGCTCGGCGGTTGCTGACTTTTCCTGCATAAATTAGTTCAGCTTTCCGGTGCTCCGGTGGGCTGGAAAAGGTGGATACAGTCCTAGGAAAAAGTCTCCTAGGACTGTATCCACCTTTTCCAGCCCACAGGAGCACCTGAAAGCTGAACTAATTTATGCAGGAAAAGTCATCAACTGCCGAGCCGAGAAGTTCGTGACGAATCGAATTTACTGTAAGTTTGCTCATCTCTAATGACGGCGATGGAGAGCGACGGCACAGGGAAGCGGAGACAGAGAAGCGGTGAACTGATGGGCCGGAGCGGCAGTGACATGTGAGTATAATTGGGCATCCATGTCCCTGAACATACGATGGTTTCAACAAACGATGGTCCGTCTGGAATCAAATACCATGGTATGTTGAGGGACCACTGTCCATATAACTTGTATTTTTAGCCCACATAATAGTTCATGCTTATAGAGGAATGTATATCCAGCATTGTATATAGAATGTATCACAGAAATAACTAAATATTACAAAAATGTAAATCAATGATTCCAGTACCCTTTAAGGGGACATCGATTTAGAGCTGTAGCCATATAAGCAAAGCTTCTGGTTGAATGGCGTTAAGATCAGAAGTAATACAAGCAGTCTCATTTTGGTATTGTGGTTCTGCATTTATATTTAATATTGTATGGTACTATCTGAGCATTAATAGTTGGTGTTAGCTAGCCGGCCACTAAATTAAACAACTTTTATTAACTAGATAGCTAGTGGTTTATACAGACGTGTGGGTGTTTGGGTAGGTTCCAGAGCAGGACTGTCCTTTTTAGGAAGACAATTCCGCCTAGGTTTTATGGCTCAGAGCAAAAGTGCCTATAGGGTGTTATAGGTCCCTGCTCCCCAGGGGCGGACATATCACATGTGCAACATGTTCAACTGCACAGGGGCCCAGCGTGAGAAGGGGCCCGTCGGCGGCAGGTCCCCTCTCATGCTGGGCCGGCCCTACCATGGGACCTGTGCTCCCACCCCATTCTAGTTGTTCCGATTTTGAGCCACTCCCTAAGTCACCGAGTATAGGGATTAGGTATGAGAGCTTATACTTTGGATGTGATATCATAGCGTACTTACCGTGTTATTTGTTTGATCAGTGGTACTGGAATAATTTGTTTACATTTACATTTTTTTATATTTTGTTCTTTCTGTTGTTCATTAAATTGAACAAAATTTCTTTTTTTGGGGGGTGATTTTGATGGCAGACTAGCTATACCTTATATTCAGTGATAATGTATCACTGTAATCTGACTTTGCTGGCTGTTTTTTTTCTACATATAAGTTTAGTCTAAAGCTTATTATACAAATAGGTGTTGGTTCAACCCATTGATTTTAGCAAGACCAGCCAACCATCCATTGTGTATTGTGGCCTTTTTAATGCCAAACAAGAAAGCCAGCAACTATAAACTGATGCACACCCACAACAATTGATATAGGTGATAAACTGATTTTATTAGATAATACAAAGCACAACACAATTAAAAACATTTCAAATATACATGCCAAGTGGAGGAATGTAATTCTACTACACTAACCCTGTGTGACCCAAAAAAAGGGAAGAAGGAGCCCCAGTCCTGTATATTATAAATAATCAGCAGCACCAAATAAAAATAATACTCCCGAGAAAGCTGCGGTAGCGTGCAGCGGAATGCATGGAACTTGCTCTGCCCGTGTTTGGAGCCTGGAGTCCTGGTAGCCACATGGCCAGATTTGACAGCATGCCGGCACCCTAGCAGCTTATTGTTTATTGTTGCCACTTTAGCACTTTTTTGCATTCAGCACTTTATATATATATATATATATATATATATATATATGTGTGTATAGGCACTTTATTTACTATGTGACTGTATTTTCACTGCATATACTTATAGGATTATTGTAGAATATATCCTTTTTATTTAGTGCTGCTGATTATTCATAATATACAGGACTGTGGCTCCTTCTCCCCTTTTTTGGGGGTCACATTACCCCACACAGGGTTAGTGTAGTAGGATTACATTCCTCTACTTGGCATGTATATTTTAAATGTTTTTAATTGTCTTGTTCTTTGTATTGTGTGCAAAAAAGTCAGTTTATCACCTATATCAATTGTTGTGGGTGTGCATCAGTTATTAGTTGCTGGCTCTCTCTTGTTTGGCATTATGTACCGTATTTATCGGCGTATAACTTAAAACTTTAAAACTTTAATTTAAGGCAAAAAGCCTGCCTGCGTGTTATACGACGATAAATCTTCTGGTCACTGATTTAAAGCGGCCGCAGCAGCGGCTGCTTGTTAAGTATTAGCAGCACGGCCACAGCCACTTTAAATCAGTGACCAGCGGCGTCTCCTCCCCGCTTTGTAAAACTGTCACTTGTTTTCCACAGGTACTGATTAAAATGAGCCCTACCTTGTCCGGATCTGCCCTACCTTTTAATCAGCGTCTCCCGCACTATCCACCAGTACCTGTGGATAGTGCGGGAGAAAACAAGTGACAGTTTTACTTTTCATTTTTCTTACCTCCCCCCTCCCTCATCATTCCCCCTTTCCCAATGCTTTTCATAGTTTTTTTTATTTTCCTTACCTGGCTGCGCTTGGGCAGGTCAGGTCCGGTGGGGGGGTCTTGCGGGGTCAGTGAAGCAGATGAGTGACGTCCTCTGCCGGATTCTCTGCGCGGCATCAGTGACGTCACTTTTCATTTCCTGTAGTCGCCGCCAAAAAGTGACGTCCCTGATGCCGCGCAGAGGAACCGGGAGAGGACGTCACTCATCTGCTTCACTGACCGCAGCCTGCAAGACAACCGAAGCGCAGCCAGGTA
This sequence comes from Hyla sarda, assembly GCF_029499605.1. Taxonomy (NCBI): domain Eukaryota; kingdom Metazoa; phylum Chordata; class Amphibia; order Anura; family Hylidae; genus Hyla; species Hyla sarda. Next base: position 83,808,318 of record NC_079191.1, on the reverse strand, counting down.
AGGAAAGTGGAAGAATAGCATATACAATGGTCTTCAACTTGCGGACCTCCAGATGTTGCAAAACTACAACTCCCAGCATGCCTGGACAGCTGTTGGCTGTCCGGACATTTTGGGAGTTGTAGTTTTGCACCATCTGGAGGTCCACAGGTTGAAGACCACTGGCATAGGAGGAACATGATGGGGGGATGATGAGACAGGGGGAAATGATGAGGGGGGGAATGATGGGGGGATGATGAGACAGGTGAGGGGGGAATGATGGGGGGATGATGAGACAGGTTGGGGGGGGATGATGAGACAGGGTGGGGGGATGATGAGGGGGGAATGATGGGGGACATGATGACACAGGGTAGGGGGATGATGAGACAGGGGGAAATGATGAGGGGGGAATGATGGGGGGCATGATGAGACAGGGTGGGGGATGATGAGACGGGGGAAATGATGGTGGGGGAGGCACTAAATGCTTAATGTCTGTATGGCTAGTGGTGGCCTATGACAGGGGGAAATGATGAGACATGGGGGGATGATGAGACATGGGGGGTGGCGATGAGAGGGGTAAATGTGGCACAGGGACTGATAAAAGGGAAGGAATGATGTGGCACTGGAGGGGACAGGACCAAACTGAGGTGCAGAAGAAAACGAAGTTGGGGGGGGGGGGGGGGGGGAGATGATGTGGCATTTAGTCCGTCATTTAATTTACATTTTATTTTTTTTACTTAAATTTCCCTGTTAAAATGGGGGTGCATGTTATACGCCGATAAATACGGTATTCTTTTCAGCAACTGGGTGCACCTTTAGAATTTGTATTTTGAGTGGTGCCTGTCTTTCAATATACTTATTGTGGCCTTTTAACTCTCCACCGATGACAGATCTTGGGGGAGACACAGGTCGGGCAGTAGAAATTCAACTGCCCGACCAGTTTATTCTCTGGAAAAATAGGATGCTTTAGTAGGAAAGCAAGATAAACATTCAGCCAACAGCTATATTTTGTGTATGGCCAGCTTAAGCCTCAATTAGGTATATTTTACATTTTAGGATTAGATACATTGGCATAGCAGCAGGGTATCTTGGAACTCATATTGGAATGTTGAGAATGGTGTTAATATGTTAGATCAATGATCCCCATCCTGCAGTGATGCAGAACTGTTGTACAAGCCTACATTCTCTAGCATTGGTGATATGAGTAATGATCTTCCAAGGAAAATTAAATTACGAGAAAGAATCATGTTTATATTACACGGTGAGATGGAAGACTTTTGTGTTATTAATATGTCATAGTTTAATATACATAGCCGCCGACTCATCTGGGGATTTCTATTAGATTGGATTTCTAAATATAATTCTGTTTGAAAGCAACAGGAAGACATCATGACTAAAGTTCTGTGATGTGTGCTTCTTTATTCCCATGCAAAACACATCCTGGATATATTGCCAAAAGTCATAAATTCACTCTTCTTAGTTTGTACTGGGTTGCATTGCTAGCCTGAAAGTGACTTGTAGGACTATCTATAGCACTAAATAACAAACTTCTATAATATTGTTATAATGGCATTGTGCATTGTAGATAAGAGTACAATGACTTTTATCCTCTACTAGCTGAGTACCCGGCGTTGCCCGGTTTTTCCTTCCTAATCCTTGTTGGGGAGGAAAATAAACAAAGGAGGAAGCTTTTGACTTCATATCCCGACCTCCTAAGCCGACCTCCTATGCCGACCTCCTATCCCGTCCTCCTATCCCGTCCTCCTATCCCGTCCTCCTATTTCGACCTCCTTTCCCCGACCTCCTATCCCGTCCTCCTTTCCCGTCCTCCTTTCCCGTCCTCCTCCTTTCCAGTCCTCCTTTCCTGTCCTCCTCCTTTCCCGTCCTCCTTTCCCGACCTCCTATCTTGTCCCTCCTATCGTGTCCCTCCTATCGCGTCCCTCCTATCGCGGTCCTCTCATCCCGTCCTCATATTCCGACCTGTAATATGTGACCAGGTATTGAAATATCTCCAGCCGTACAGAAGTTATGTGGGAACATACATTTCCCATTGATTTGCATGGGACTTTAAACAAATGGGGGTAGTTAAGGGTTAAATTAACTATTATATTTTAAGTGGACATATCAGTAACATGTGACCAAGTATTATCGAAATATCTCCAGCCGTTTGGAAGTTATGCAGTAACATATATTTCCCCTTGACTTGTAGAGGACTTTAAACATAAACCCCCGCCCCTGGCAAATGGGGGTGAGTAAGGGTTAAATCACCTATCCTATGTTTGTTGTTGACATATAAGTAACATGTGTGCCAAGTTTCATGTTAATATCTTTAGCCGTATGGACGTGATGCTGGAAAATACACACGCACACGTTGAGTTTTATATATATATATATATATATATATATATATATATATATATAGATAGATGTTTTGCTGTAGGGTCTGTGAAGGTGCTGGGTACTTGGCTAGTGGGGCTCCCTCCCAAGTATTGGTGTCATAAAATTCTAGGATAAATGTCTGATCATAATCTGATGTGTTAGGAAGCAGCCCCATTGTCCTGTGTTTGGAGAATTGAATTAGGTTTGTTGGTTTATAACATAACGGACCCTTGGTTCAGCCGGAAGATAAGCGTCATCAAAGGTGTCTTACAGCTGCTTATACCCACCCGAAAAACATGCAGACCCCTAATAATACATATAGTAAAAGCTTTTCTTTCTTTGTGTGGAATAGCATTATAGACTTCTATTCCATGCTGAGACATATAGTAAAAAAAAAAATGTACAAGATAAAAAGTAACAAAATGACTCTCTGGACAACGTATTCCTATATGTCATGCCCTTCCATCAGAGGTTTTCGTTGATAACTGCTCCAAATCTTTCCTTCTGACCCCAAAACAAAACGTGAACAGGTAAGCTTTAAATCTTTGGACATTTTTACACAGGGTGATTATTGGCTGGACAGGCAGATCTGGCCCTGTATAATATTACCAGGGATCAGCTAACAAACAAAGGCTCATTCATTGGCTGAGCACTTTTTTTTTTACATAGTTAAAATTTATAGTTTATCCTCACACAAGAAACGGGAAAGTCTGGCACCGCTAATGCTAACAAGTTTGAGAGTAGCAATGTGGTAAGTAAGTAACAGCAAACAACAGTATCTGTCCTAATGGTGGTTGCTAGGGGAGACGGAGGTGCTCTTATCAATATAAGTAGAAAGGTGCAGCATATCCGATACACGTAGGAGAAAACTGAGATAATGCACTCACCGCAGACACGGATGCAACTTCATATTTCAGCTTTATTTCAAGACTTGGACGAGTACAACATGCAGGACAGATACACACACGGAGCAATGATGGAACAGGTGAGGTGCGGGCGTGATGGAGGGGCAGCAACCGGTTTCATGCACTGAGGCGCTTCCTCTGGCCCGTACGGGCCAGAGGAAGCGCCTCAGTGCGTGAAACCGGTTGCCGCCCCTCCGTCACACCCCCGCCTCACCTGTTCCATCATTGCTACCTGTGTATCTGTCCTGCATGTTGTACTCATCCAAGTCTTGGAATAAAGCTTAAATATGAAATTGCATCCGTGTCTGCGGTGGGTGCATTATCTCAGTTTTCTCCTACGTGTATTGGATAAAATTTATAGTTTGAAAAGACTGTATGTATGTATGTGTATATATATATATATATATATATATATATATATATACCAGCGCTTCCACTAAACAGTTCTAATATTAAGCTGCCAGGTACTGATCATGGATCCCTGTTTTCCATAAATGGGTTACTGAAATTAAAAGATATAATACAATAATACCGGCACCGCTAATGTAAACAATTATTTATTGATTAATAAATAGTGGACAAAAACGAATAAAATCAATTAAAAAGAACGGTAAAATATTTGTCCTGTATACAAGGAAATTTTTTCTTGTAAAAAATGATAATCTCCTGCAGCTCTGGTGGTGTCCTCCTAGGGAAAAGTATAGGCTCGGAGCTGCTGAGGAGAAGTGAGAAAACGTAGTTGATGTAAAAAAAATCTTGCGCAGTGAGTAATGTGCAACAGATGACCTGATGAAGCAAGGGACCCCTTGCGAAACGCGTCGTCTGAATAAAGCCTTTTAAAACTTTCAATTGCTCCCGCACCTTCCTTCTTTAACCCTTACCTGGGTCGGAGGTTGGAACATCCACGTATCCGGAGGTGCCCCAGAGAAGCATCACCATCTTCACCAGGACTGAACAAGCACCTTGCCGAGGTTATCCAGCATCCACACCAGTAATGTGCAACAAGGCATATACAGATATATATATGCTTGTTCTTGTACCTAATTGCTGGGGAGATGGCGAAGTAGTTGCGACAAGCGCTTGGATGAAGCAACAGTGTTGAAGTGGGTAACAGTAACAGTAAAAACTAAGTTTTCTCACTTCTCCTCAGCAGCTCCGAGCCTATACCTTTCCCTAGCAGGACACCAACAGAGCTGCAGGAGATTATCATTTTTTACAAGAAAAAATGTCCTTGTATACAGGACAAATATTTTGCCGTTCTTTTTAATTGATTTTATTCGTTTTTGTCCACTATTTATCAATCAATAAATAATTGTTTACATTAGCGCCGGTATTATTCTATGATATCTTAAAATTTATAGTTTGTCGAAGGCACATCTCCCCATGTAAAAGGGGTTATGCTACCACTTAATGAAGGAAACAGAGGACCGCACAAAGAGTCTAGCGGTCGTTCATCCAGTCTTGCCTGATCGATTGTTAAGCCTTGTAATAGGCTCTGTAAATGAGTGCCGATCTAAGAGATCAGTGGTTGTTTACTCTTCACATTGGGCCATTTATTAAGGCCCTAACTCCCACATCTTGCTGCTGGGAGTGTCTAGGACTGTTGGTAATTGGGAGGTGGAGGTCCCTAAGGATTAGATGATCCTGGAAAACTGCCCCTTTTTCTCTTCCTAGTAAAGGCTTTACTGTACGTAGAGGATGCTTGTAACAGATATGACCTGGACAACCCTGCACACAATGAACAATACCATTGTGTGCGCAGAATCAATATCTATGTTAATGCGGCCTATCAATTATTTAAAATAAGCCTTAGCCTGAAACATCACCTAAAATGCATAATTCCTAATCATTTGCTGTAGTTGCACCCTAGTTATCATTGCAATAACAAGCAATGGAATGAAAAAAATGTAATCTCCTTGCCATCCCCTGCAGATATTGTATAAAATGCATAAGTAGGTGTTGGTAAGAAAGAAGGTGTTTCTAATGGGCAATAATGGGTTAACTGAATTGAATATAGGAGAATGCTTATGTATGGCTTATAAATAACGGTGACTATAGCTCTCCGATCTATATCCTATAGATGAGGAGGTTGGGAATGGCAGAGGCTGTTGCACTGCAGCGATACTGCAGAACATTCTGAGTGATATACGACAAGACAGAGAAGAGTCAGCAAATGCTGCAGAGGAAAAGGAGCAAGAAAAAAACGCAGCAGGAGAAAAGGACACAAAACTGCAAGGCTGCAACTCTAGCTGAGTGTTATAGGGACATCCCCAGTGTCCTGCGGTGCCCAGGCTTATGGGAACACAATGTTTATGAATTCTTGGGAGCAGGTCCGCTCCAAGATCCTGATATGTCAGCACAAACACGCTCCATCTCTAAGCTATAATGTGCAGGCTTATAAGGAAGGCAGGTCCTGTGGAGGACTCAGAAACCTGGAACTAAACAAAGTGTTAAAGAATAAATGCGCCTTACGCTAAAGAGAATATTTACCGAGTCACTGCAATATGGTGAATACATTTCCCCTGGCAAAAGCAAACTATCCAGTGTGGTAGCAGGAATAGAGCATTGTAAGGGGCTTTTACAGAGAAGGGGGTCTCATGGCAAAATCAAAATTGGGCACCTTCCTCGGTTCTAATTTCACATGGGCAAAAAATGTGCGAAATGTCTCTGCGGAATATTCAGCATGGACAATGGAATTTCAATGGGATTCTGCTGCACTATTCACGCAGAAACATCTTGTGCGGAAATTTAGATTCCGGCATTCTGGCAAGTCAAGTTTATTCTTCCTGTGGAGTCTGCAAGGAAATGCATTGCCATCTATGAGGCTGCACATTTTCAAGTGGCCTAGCACCCCCGGGTAGTCAAATGTGAGGAATGCCCACATCTGTTTTTCGGGCGGACAGTCCGCACATATTTCGCCTATGTGAACATAGCCTAAGACTCTTCAAAAACTGTCATATAATGGAGCACCAACACAACTAGGCCTAGACTCAAGGGAACATCCATTACATATAATGGATTGCCAGCTTCTCATATTTCTGCCAGTGAACAGCAGTGGGATTCCCAATTCTTTGTTCTTACCTTAGGAGGATCTGGTGATTTTCAGCAATTTTACTTTCTTAGTGTCCGAAAACCATCAACCATGTTTTTTTTTTTTATCACTGACTTCTGAATCAGCATGTTCCTACTTCCATTACTTAGTTATGTGTGCTTGCCAATACATTATACTGATACCTAAGCACAAATAAGAGAGTCACCTTGTGTCCTATGGGATGTCGCAGCAATCTCTAGGCATTATGGGGGAGATTTATCAAAACCTGTGCAGAGGAAGAGTGGTGCAGTTGCCCATAGCAACCAATCAGATCGCTTCTTTCATTTTTCACAAGTCTCTTTAAAAGTGAAAGAAGCGATCTGATTGGTTGTTATGAGCAACTGCACCACTCTTCCTCTGCACAGGTTTTGGTAAATCTCCCCCTATATTCTTATAACACAAAGAGAGGTGTTCACTAAGACCAGCGTTTTATAACTTACCATAACACACACTAGTTTTGCAAAAGCTGCAGGCGCATTGGTTGGGAAACACTGTTAGGGCAGGGTCACATAAAGCACATCTGCAGCGTATTTCACGCTGTGGATGTGCCGACGGCAGACACAAGAGTGAGTTCCCTGCTGTGGATGGGTAGCCCTGTGTGTCCACTCGTTGCAGCGGATTACACGCCAGCTGTCACGAGCAGACACACAGAACTACCAGGGCGCATCAACGAGCTTGCTATTGTGACTGCTGTTGGCGCAACCGCAGTGTGTAATACGCTGCAGATGCTTTCTGTGTAGCCCTACCCTTATAGAGTATTTAATAATTCAACAGCTATATTGATGTGTCCAAAGTGTGGAGATAGTAAACTAAATGAAGTACATGCTATGTGAGAATGTACTCTGGTGGAAAACTTTTTTTTTTTTTTTATCAACTGGTGCCAGAAAGTTAAACAAATTAGTAAATTTGTAAAGTACTTATTAGCTGCTGAATACTATTGAGGAAATTATTTTCTTTTCGGAATACAGAGCTCTCTGCTGACATCATGAGCACAGTGCTCTCTGCTGACATCTCTGTCCATTTAAAGGGGTTGTGCGCTGCCCTGCAGTTCGGAGCTCTGCTCACAGCGTCCGGAAGTTCATTACTCCAAACGCTGTGTGCGGGCTTCTGTGTTCGCAGCCGTCAGGCGTCACGCCCGGCCCCTTTGTGACGTCTCGTCCGCCCCCTCAATGAAAGTCTATGGGAAGGGGGCGCGACCGCTGTCACGCCCCCTTCCCATAGACTTTGGTAGAGGGGGCGGGCGTGACGTCACGAGGGGGCGGGCGAGACGTCACGAAGGGGCCGGGCGTGACATCACGCCCGGCGGCTGCGAACACAGAAGCCCGCACACAGCGTTCGGAGTAAAGAACTTCCGGACACTGTGAGCGGAGCTCCGAACTGCAGGGCAGCGCACAACCCCTTTAAGAACTGTCCGGAGGAGAAGAAAATCCCCATAGCAAACATATGCTTCTCTGGACAATTCCTAAAATGGACAGAGATGTTAGCAGAGAGCACTGTGCTCATGATTCAGCAGAGAGCACTGTGTTCCAAAAAGAAAATAATTTCCTCTGTAGTATTCAGCAGCTAATAAGTACTGGAAGGATTAAGATTTTTTAATAGAAGTAATTTACAAATCTGTTTAACTTTCTGGCACCAGTTGATTTAAAAAAAAAAGTTTCCCACCGGAGTACCCCTTTAACCACTTAAGGACCTAGTGCGTATGGATACGCCTTCGTCCTGGTACTTAAGGACCCAGGGCGTATCCATACTGGCGTGCGGCGGGGACCGGGCCGGGGTGACTGCTGACATCAATCAGCAGGCACCCCGCACAAATGCCCAGGGGGGACCCCCCCCCCCCCGTCTGCGATCGGCGCAAATCGCAAGTGAATTCACACTTGCGATTTGCGCCGATTTCGGGTCATACGGGTCTATGGTGACCCGGTGACCCGGAATAGAAGGGGGATCGCGGTTTTCTAAGACATCCATGATCCCCCTGTAGGCATAGGAGTGAGGTGGCAGGGTTGCCACCCCTCCTATCCCTGCTATTGGTCTGCTATTGATCGTCAGAGGCGACGACCAATAGCAGACCGGGGGCGGGGGGGTTAACTTTCGTTTTCCCCGTCCTGCCCACCCACAATAGGCGGGGCAGAACGGGGAACCGAAGGGGACCGGGCGCCGACGTCCACTTACCGATTCGGAGGCTGCGGCGACGGTGATCGGCGGGCGGCGTGACGTGCGTCTGAAGAGGACGGCTCCTACGGAAGCCGGTAAGTTGATCTGGAGGACTACAGTCTGAGACTGTGGTCTCTAAACTGTAGCCCTCCAGATGTTGCAAAACTACAACTCCCAGCATGCCCAAACAGCTGTTTGGGCATGCTGGAATATGTAGTTTTGCAACAGCTGGAAGGCTGCAGTTTGAGACCACTATACAGTGGTCTCTAAACTATATCCCTCCAGATCTTGCAAAACTACAACTCCTAGCATGCCCACATAACTGTTTGTTGTCTGGGCATGCTGGGAGTTGTAGTTTTGCAACATCTGGAGGTCCACAGTTTGGAGATCACTGTGCACTGGTCTAAAAACTGTAGCTCTCCAGATGTTGCAAAACTGCAAATCCCAGCATGCCCAGAAAGCAAACAGCTGTCTCGGCATGCTGGGAGTTGTAGTTGGGTACCTCCAGCTGTTGCATAACTACATCTCCCAGCATGCCCTTCGGTGATTAGTACATGCTGGGAGTTGTAGTTTTGCAACAACTGGAGGCACACTGGTTGGAAAATACTGAGTTAGGTAACAGAACCTAACTGAAGGTTTTCCAACCAGTGTGCCTCCAGCTGTTGCAAAAGTACAATTCCCAGCATGCTCGGTCTGTCAGTACATGCTGGGAGTTGTAGTTTTGAAACAGCTGGAGGTTTGCCCCCCCATGTGAATGTACAGGGTACATTCCCACAGACAGGTTTACAGTAAATATCCTGCTTCAGGTTTGGGCTGCGGCAAATTTTTTGCCGCAGCGCAAACTCCTAGCGGGAAATTCACCGTGACACGCCAGTGTGAATGTACCCTATAAACACTACACTACACTACACTAACACCTAATAAAGAGTAAAACACTACATATACACCCCCTTACACTGTCCCCCCCAATAAAAATTAAAAACGTCTTGTACGGCAGGGTTTCCAAAACGGAGCCTCCAGCTGTTGCAAAACAACAACTCCCAGCATTTCTGGACAGCCACTGATTGTCCAGGCATGCTGGGAGTTTAGCAACAGCTGGAGGCACCCTGTTTGGGAATCACTGGTGTAGAATACCCCTATGTCCACCCCTATGCAATCCCTAATTTAGTCCTCAAATGAGCATGGCGCTCTCTCACTTCGGAGCCCTGTCGTATTTCAAGGAAACAGTTTAGGGCCATATATGGGGTATCACCGTACTCGGGAGAAATTTCACTACAAATTTTGGGGGTCTTTTTTTCCTTTTACTGCTTGTGAAAAGGAAAAGTTGGGGGCTACACCAGCCTGTTAGTGTAAAAAAATAAAAATGTTTACACTAACATGCTGGTGTTGCCCCATACTTTTTATTTCCACAAGCGGTAAAAGGAAAAAAAGACCCCCAAAATTTGTAATGCAATTTCTCCTGAGTACGGAAATACCCCAGATGTGGGCGTAAAATGCTCTGCGAACGCACAACAAGGCTCAGGAATGAGAGCGCACCATGTACATTTGAGGCCTAAATTGGGGATTTGCAGAGGGGTGGCTGATTTTACAGCAGTTCTGACAAACGCAAAAAAAAAATACCCACATGTGACCCCATTTTGGAAACTACACCCCTCATCGAACGTGACAAGGGGTATAGTGAGCCTGAACACCCCACAGGTGTTTGACGAATTTTCATTAAAGTTGGATGGGAAAATGAAAAAAATTATATTTTTTCACTAAAATGCTGGTGTTACCCTAAATTTTTCATTTTCACAAGGGAAAATAGTAAAAAAGCCCCCCCAAATTTGTAACCCCATCTGTTCTGAGTAAGAACATACCCCATATGTGAATTTAAAGTGCTCTGCGGGCGAACTACAATGCTCAGAAGAGAAGGAGAGCCATTGGAATTTTGTAGAGAAAATTTGTCCGGAATTGAAGGCCACATGTGTTTACAAACCCCCCATAGTGCAAGAACAATGGACCCCACGACACATGTGACCCCATTTTGGAAACTACACCCCTCGCGTAATGTAATAAGGGGTACATTGAGAATTTACGCCCCACAGGTGTCTGACAGATTTTTGGAACAGTGGTCCGTAAAAATGAAAAATTAAATTTTTCATTTGCACAACCCACTGTTCCAAAGATCTGTGGGGTGTAAATACTCACTGCACCCCTTATTAAATTCTGTGAGGGTGTAGTTTCCAAAATGGGGTCACATGTGGGGGGGTCCACTGTTCTGGCACCACGGGGGGCTTTGTAAACGCACATGGCCCCTGACTACCATTCCAAACGAATTCTCTTTCCAAAAGCTCAATGGCGCTCCTCCTCTTCTGAGCATTGTAGTTCGCCAGCAGAGCATTTTATGTCCTAACATGGGGTATTTCCATACTCAGAAGAAATGGGGTTACAAATTTTGGGGGTCATTTTCTCCTATTACCCCTTGTGAAAATGTAAAATTTAGGGGAAAATCTGCATTTTAGTAAAAAAAATAAATGTTTTTCATTTACACATCCAACATTAACGAAAAGTCGTCAAACACCTGTGGGGTGTTAAGGCTCAGCGGACCCCTTGTTACATTCCTTGAGGGGTGTAGTTTCCAAAATAGTATGCCATGTGGGTATTTTTTGCTGTTCTGGCACCACAGGGGCTTTCTAAATGCGACATGCCCCCAAAAAAAATTTCAGCAAAAGTTGCTTTCAAAAAGCCAAATGTGACTCCTTCTCTTCTGAGCATTGTAGTGCGCCCGCAAAGCATTTTACGTTCTAACATGGGGTATTTCCATACTCAAAAGAGATGGGGTTACAAATTTAGGGGGGCATTTTCTCCCATTACCCTTTGTAAAAATGGTAAATTTGGGGGAAAAACTGCACTTTAGTGTGAATTTTTTTTTCCATTTACACTTCATATTTTAACGAAAAGTTGTCAAACACCTGTGGGGTGTTAAGGCTAACTGGACCCCTTGCTACGTGCCTTGAGGGGTGTAGTTTCCAAAATGGTATGCCATGTGGTGTTTTCTGCTGTTCTGGCACCATAGGGGCTTTCTAAATGTGACATGCCCCCCAAAAACCATTTCAGAAAAATTCACTCTCCAAAATCCCATTGTCGCTCCTTACCTTCTGTGCCCTCTACTGCGCCCGCGGAACACTTGACATACACATATGAGGTATTTCCTTACTCGAGAGAAATTGGGTTACAAATTTTGGGGGCTTTTTCTCCTATTACCACTTGTAAAAATTCAAAAACTGGATCTACAAGAACATGCGAGTTTAAAAAATGAAGATTTTGAATTTTCTCCTTCCCTTTGCTGCTATTCCTGTGAAACACCTAAAGGGTTAACACACTTACTGAATGTCATTTTGAATACTTTGAGGGGTGCAGTTTTTATAATGGGGTCATTTGTGGGGTATTTCTAATATGAAGGCCCTTCAAATCCACTTCAAAACTGAACTGGTCCCTGAAAAATTCAGATTTTGAAAATTTTGTGAAAAATTTGAAAATTGCTGCTGAACTTTGAAGCCCTCTGATGTCTTCCAAAAGTAAAAACATGTAAACTTTATGATGCAAACATAAAGTAGACATATTGTATATGTGAATCAATGTATAATTTATTTGGAATATCCATTTTCCTTATAAGCAGAGAGCTTCAAAGTAAAAATAAATGCTAAATTTTCAATTTTTTCATCAGATTTTGGAATTTTTCACCAAGAAATGATGCAAGTATCGACAAAATTTTACCACTAACATAAAGTAGAATATGTCACGAAAAAATAATCTCGGAATCAGAATGAAAGGTAAAAGCATCCCAGAGTTATTAATGCTTGAAGTGACAGTGGTCAGATATTAAAAAAATGCCCGGGACCTTAAGGTATATTTGGGCTGGGTCATTAAGGGGTTAAGATATTGGAGGATAAAGTTTTCCATCTAATAGAAAGATATTTTGGCGAAAAAGTAAAAGGCAGCACATGGCTTACACTACTTCACGTTATGGGAGCTACCATCTTGAGAGCAATTGTGTGTACCTCTGCTATCTATCTACTGGTGTCAGGAAGGACACTGCTGGAAAGTGCTCTGTACAGAACAGAATCAAGTCTCAGCATGATTTTAGGCCTGAAACTGCAAGAATTCAGAATTATTTTATAATATAGATACGAAAATGGAAATTAGAAAAAAAGTCACCACAAATGCGTAAAAAATATTGACATAACAACTTGACTTAAACAATTAGATTACATTTTTTGATGACACATTCCCTTTAAGATATCGGTCTTTTGTTGTAAATGACTGCTAATAAGTAATATTTTGGAAATATGAATATACTTCCATATAAACAATGTAAAAGTGTGGGAGGAGCTACCGCCCACCAGCCCAGAATTGTAGTTTTGGTTTTTCTTTTTAAGTTTTTTTTTTCTAACAAAATGGTATAATATTGGGGGCCAGCTACAGGGTAGTGCACTTGCCATAGTACTCAATAATAAGGGGTGACCTTGTGCCTTTGTGGTGTCCCAGCACCAAAGGCTGGCCTGCGGCACAGGTGTTGGGCCTCCTCAGGGACTGGATGTTGGTACTGTTGTGTTCAGTCACTTTACCAGAAGTTTAATATATTTTCATACGTATTATGTTATTTCTATATATGTTATTTATGTATATGTTTTATATCTTTAAGAAAGGAGCTGCGTAAATTCTTAGCCATATAGAGTAGTGGGAGGGAGGAGTTACCCCAATCCAAGTCTAGTTGTGTCTGAGCACAAGTGTGGTAAAGGTGTGAGGTGTGTGGAGAAGCTCTGAGGAAGGCCCAGAACAAATCTACCTCTTCAATTCTTATGCAGTCATTCTGCAAGGATCACCCACACATAGGAAATTCAAGCCTGGCGGAGAAAGCTAAAGGACCTTGACAGAACCCTAGCTACCTGGACCAATCTTCAGTTCAAATCAAGTCAGTATCAATCTATTGGGCGAAAAGCAATACAAGTCCCAGCAAGGCAACAGGGCTTCCAAGGGGTTACACTGCAGCCTCTCCACTCTGCACCAGGCTGTCTGCGCACCAACATCTGCACCATGCTCAGTAAAGACAGTTATCCGTAACCTGACATCGGTGCGTTCCTTTACTCTCCGTGTCTGGCCCAGGAGAAGCCATCTCCAACCTCGGACTGTGTATAGGCTACACCACCAGTGGTACCACACCTTGAAATTCTAACAGAACTGTAGCCTACATAGTTTGTTTTGCAATATTCTCAGCTAGCTCACTATTAAAGTGAGCTTCTTCATTGGAGAGGCTCTAGAAGAAACTACCAGACAGCCAAGAAGCTTGTAATGCTCTTGGCTCTGTATTTTACAATGCAGTTAGCTTGTAGTGTTGAGCGGCATAGGCCATATTCGAATTTGCGATATTTCGTGAATATATGGACGAATATTCGTCATATATTCACTAAATTCGAAAATTTGCATATGAACAAATTAGCATAAATGGAAATTTGCATGTATGAAAAATTTGCATATGTGAAAATTTGCATACGCGAAAATTTGCATATGCGAAAACTAGCATATGCAAATTTTCACATATGCGAAAATTTGTACGCCAGTCTCACACAGTAGTTAGTATTAGAGCCTTCTTTACACCACACAAGATGGAAGCAGAGAGGGATGATCACTGTGATGTGTACTGTGGAAAAAAAAAATAAAAAAAAAATAAAACAATATCCGTAATTACGAATATTTAGTGCTATATTCGCGAATATAATTTGCATTGCGAATATTCGCGAGCAACACTATTAGCATATTCAAAAAATGAACATAAGCGAAAATTCGCATACGCCAGTCTCACACAGTAGTATTAGAGCCTTCTTTACACCACACAAGCTGGAAGCAGAGAGGGGTGATCACTGTGATGTGTACTGTGGAAAAAAAAATCGAATATTCGTAATTACGAATATATAGTGCAATATTCGCGAATAAAATTTGCATTGCAAATATTCGTGAGCAACACTATTAGCTTGTAGTTAACCCCTCCATATATATATATCCTTTACAGGCTGATCGCGTTACACGGGGCCTGACAATGAATGCTCACACAGATGTCCCTCCAGATGTTGCGAAACTACAACTCCCAGCCAGGGCTGCCATCACAAATTTTGGTGGGAGAAAAACATTTTAGGCTCCCCACTTTTCCAATAGCTATAATGCCCCAAACTGTACGCAGAAGTCCCCTACAGTAGGTAGACAGCAGAAGTCCCCCACATTAGGCTGCCAGCAGATTTCCCCCATAGTAGGCAGCAGATGTCCCCCTCATAGTAGGTGGCAGATTCCCCCATAGTAGATGTCAGATTCCCCCCATAGTAGGTGGCAAATTCCCCATAGTAGGCGCCAGTAGTCCGATAGTAAGCAGCAGTTTCCCCATAGTAGGCGCCAGTACCCCCATAGTAAGTGCTAGTACCCCCATAATAGGGCCAGTACCCCCATAGTAGGTGCCAGTTTCCCCATAGTAGGTGCCAGTTTCTCCATAGAACTAGTCAGTGTCCCCCATACAAGGATGCAGTGTCCCCCATAGTAGGCAGCAATGTTTCCCCCAGTAGGCAGCAGTGTTCCCTCACAGTAGGCAGCAGTGTCCCCCATATTAGGCAGCAGCAGTACACCAATATCCCCCGCACTGCCCGCATGCATGTGTACTTACCTCCTGCGGCTCTTCTCTTCTGTCTTCCTCCCTTTGCACTTCTTCTGTATCCTTCATTTCTCTTTCTCTGTGCTCCGGCGTCTGATGACGTCACTCGTGCACTGGAGCAGCTGGAGCGCAGAGGAAGAGCTCGGCCCGACCTTTTGTGTTTGCTGGCTAAATGTAGCCAGCGGGCACAAGAGTGATTGTCTCTTCCTCTGGCCAATGGCTCTTCATCCTGTCAAACTTCCCACCGAGCTCCACATTTAACTGTAGATGCCTCAAAAGAGGCATTTACAGTTAAATGCGGGACATGTGGGGACCGTTCCGGGATGGCGGCACATCACCCCAAAAGCGGGAATGTCTGCCAGATCTGGGACGATTGGAAGGTATGATGCTGTAACAAAATAGAAACCACTATACACAAACCAGTGGGGGAGATTTGTCAAAACGTCTGCAGAGTAAAAGTCGACCAGTTTCCCATAGCAACCAATTAGCTTGCTTCCCTCATTTTTGACAAAAGCTTCTAAAATAAAACAAGCGATCTGAATGGTTGCTAGGAGCTACTGGTTAACTTTTCTTCAGCACAGATCCTGATGAATCTCCCCTACTATCACCAATTGCACCACTATACAAAGACCAATATCTCCCCATACAGTGACCATATGAAGTATGTGGTGTCCCAGCACCAATGGCTGTCCTGTGACTTCGGACTGCTTTGAGCAGCCTTGCAGCACAAGTGTTGGGCCCACTGAGAGACTTCTACAGAGAGCCTCAATAGGGGTGTAGAACACTTTGCTTTTGTTTTAATACACATATGGAGTGTGCTGGGGTAATGACAGCGTGGAGGTGTTGGCGGAATGAGGAGACCATATAGTGGCTGAATGGCACAGCATGGAGGTGTTGGCAGCATGAGTGTCACGATGCCGGCTGGCAGGTAGTGGACCCTCTGTGCCAGAGAGGGATTGGCGTGGACCGTGCTAGTGGACCGGTTCTAAGCCACTACTGGTTTTCACCAGAGCCCGCCGCAAAGCGGGATGGTCTTGCTGCGGCGGTAGTGACCAGGTCGTATCCACTAGCAACGGCTCACCTCTCTGGCTGCTGAAGATAGGCGCGGTACAAGGGAGTAGGCAGAAGCAAGGTCGGACGTAGCAGAAGGTCGGGGCAGGCAGCAAGGATCGTAGTCAGGGGCAACGGCAGAAGGTCTGGAAACACAGGCAAGGAACACACAAGGAACGCTTTCACTGGCACTAAGGCAACAAGATCCGGCAAGGGAGTGCAAGGGAAGTGAGGTAATATAGGGAAGTGCACAGGTGAAAACCCTAATTGGAACCACTGCGCCAATCAGCGGCGCAGTGGCCCTTTAAATCGCAGAGACCCGGCGCGCGCGCGCCCTAGGGAGCGGGGCCGCGCGCGCCGGGACAGAACAGACGGGGAGCGAGTCAGGTAGGGGAGCCGGGGTGCGCATCGCGAGCGGGCGCTACCCGCATCGCGAATCGCATCCCGGCTGGCAGCAGGATCGCAGCGCCCCGGGTCAGAGGACGTGACCGGAGCGCTGCAGCGGAGGGAGTGAAGCGAGCGCTCCGGGGAGGAGCGGGGACCCGGAGCGCTCGGCGTAACAGTACCCCCCCCCTTGGGTCTCCCCCTCTTCTTGGAGCCTGAGAACCTGAGGAGCAGACTTTTGTCAAGGATGTTGTCCTCAGGTTCCCAGGATCTCTCTTCAGGACCACAACCCTCCCAGTCTACTAAAAAAAAATTTTTCCCTCTGACCTTTTTGGCAGCCAAAATTTCCTTGACCGAGAAGACGTCCGAGGAGCCGGAAACAGGAGTGGGAGGAACAGATTTGGGAGAAAAACGGTTGAGGATGAGTGGTTTGAGAAGAGAGACGTGAAAGGCATTAGGGATACGAAGAGAAGGAGGAAGAAGAAGTTTATAAGAGACAGGATTAATTTGACACAAAATTTTGAAAGGACCAAGATAGCGTGGTCCCAACTTGTAGCTAGGGACACGGAAGCGGACATATTTAGCGGAGAGCCATACCTTGTCTCCAGGGGAAAAAACGGGGGGAGCTCTTCTTTTCTTATCCGCGAACCTCTTCATGCGTGAAGAAGCCTGTAAGAGAGAATTTTGGGTCTCTCTCCATATAATGGAAAGGTCACGAGAAATTTCATCCACAGCGGGCAGACCAGAGGGCAAGGGGGTAGGGAGGGGGGGAAGAGGGTGACGGCCGTACACCACGAAAAATGGGGATTTGGAGGAAGATTCAGAGACCCTGAAGTTATACGAAAATTCGGCCCATGGAAGGAGATCTGCCCAGTCATCCTGGCGGGAGGAAACAAAATGTCGCAAATAATCACCCAGGATCTGGTTAATTCTTTCTACTTGTCCATTGGACTGGGGATGATATGCAGAGGAAAAATTTAATTTAATCTTGAGTTGTTTACAGAGAGCCCTCCAGGATTTAGACACGAATTGGACCCCTCTATCCGAGACAATCTGCGTAGGCAACCCGTGAAGACGAAAAATGTGTACAAAAAATTGTTTAGCCAACTGAGGCGCAGAAGGAAGACCAGGAAGAGGGATGAAATGTGCCATTTTGGAGAATCGATCAACGACCACCCAAATAACGGTGTTGCCACGGGAAGGGGGTAAATCAGTAATAAAATCCATACCAATCAGAGACCAAGGCTGTTCGGGGACAGGCAGAGGATGAAGAAAACCAGCGGGCTTCTGGCGAGGAGTCTTATCCCGGGCACAGATAGTGCAGGCTCGCACAAAGTCCCCAACATCCGTCTCCAGAGTCGGCCACCAATAGAAGCGGGAGATGAGTTGCACAGATTTCTTGATGCCCGCATGACCTGCGAGATGGGAGGAGTGACCCCATTTGAGGATTCCGAGGCGTTGGCGTGGAGAAACAAAGGTCTTTCCTGGAGGAGTCTGCCTGATGGAGGCAGGAGAAGTGGAGATCAGGCAGTCAGGTGGAATGATGTGTTGCGGAGGGAGATCAACTTCTGAGGCATCCGAGGAACGAGAGAGAGAGCATCGGCCCTAATGTTCTTATCGGCAGGACGAAAGTGAATCTCAAAATTAAATCGGGCAAAGAACAGAGACCACCGGGCCTGGCGAGGATTCAGCCGTTGGGCCGACTGGAGGTAGGAGAGGTTCTTGTGGTCGGTGTAGATAATAACAGGAAATCTTGATCCCTCCAGCAGATGCCTCCATTCCTCAAGTGCTAATTTAATGGCTAGAAGCTCTCGATCCCCGATGGAGTAGTTCCTCTCCGCTGGAGAGAAGGTCCTAGAGAAAAAACCACAAGTGACAGCATGCCCGGAAGGATTTTTTTGTAGAAGAACAGCTCCAGCTCCTACTGAGGAGGCATCAACCTCCAATAGGAAGGGTTTGGAAGGGTCAGGTCTGGAGAGCACGGGAGCCGAAGAAAAGGCAGACTTGAGTCGTTTAAAGGAGTCTTCTGCTTGAGGAGGCCAGGACTTGGGATCAGCATTTTTCTTGGTTAAAGCCACGATAGGAGCCACAATGGTAGAAAAATGTGGAATAAATTGCCTGTAATAATTGGCGAACCCCAAAAAGCGTTGGATAGCACGGAGTCCGGAGGGGCGTGGCCAATTTAAGACGGCAGAGAGTTTGTCTGGATCCATCTGTAGTCCCTGGCCAGAGACCAAATATCCTAGAAAAGGAAGAGATTGGCATTCAAACAGACATTTCTCAATTTTGGCATAGAGTTGGTTGTCACGAAGTCTCTGAAGAACCATACGGACATGCTGGCGGTGTTCTTCTAGATTGGCAGAAAAAATTAGGATATCGTCCAGATATACCACAACACAGGAGTATAACAGATCACGAAAAATTTCATTGACAAAGTCTTGGAAGACGGCAGGGGCATTGCACAGTCCAAAGGGCATGACCAGATACTCAAAGTGTCCATCTCTGGTGTTAAATGCCGTTTTCCACTCGTCCCCCTCTCTGATGCGGATGAGGTTATAGGCGCCTCTTAAGTCCAATTTAGTGAAGATGTGGGCACCTTGGAGGCGATCAAAGAGTTCAGAGATGAGGGGTAAGGGGTAGCGGTTCTTAACCGTGATTTTATTAAGACCGCGGTAGTCAATGCAAGGACGTAGGGAGCCATCTTTTTTGGACACAAAGAAAAATCCGGCTCCGGCAGGAGAGGAGGATTTACGGATAAAGCCCTTTTTTAGATTCTCCTGGACGTATTCGGACATGGCAAGAGTCTCTGGGGCAGAGAGAGGATAAATTCTGCCCCGGGGTGGAGTAGTACCCGGGAGGAGGTCGATAGGGCAATCATAAGGCCTGTGAGGAGGTAGAGTCTCAGCTTGTTTTTTGCAGAAAACATCCGCGAAGTCCATATAGGCCTTAGGGAGACCGGTTACTGGAGGAACCACAGAGTTACGGCAAGGGTTACTGGGAACCGGTTTTAGACAGTTCTTGGAACAAGAGGACCCCCAACTCTTGATCTCCCCAGTGGACCAATCCAGGGTTGGGGAATGAAGTTGAAGCCAGGGAAGTCCAAGGAGAATCTCCGAGGTGCAATTGGGGAGGACCAAAAGTTCAATCCTCTCATGATGAGATCCGATGCTCATAAGAAGGGGCTCCGTGCGGAAACATATGGTACAGTCCAATCTTTCATTATTTACACAATTGATGTAGAGGGGTCTGGCGAGACTGGTCACTGGGATGTTGAACCTGTTGACGAGAGAGGCCAAAATAAAATTTCCTGCAGATCCAGAGTCCAAGAAGGCCACTGTAGAGAAGGAGAAGGCAGAGGCAGACATCCGCACAGGCACAGTAAGACGTGGAGAAGCAGAGTAGACATCAAGGACTGTCTCACCTTTGTGCGGAGTCAGCGTACGTCTTTCCAGGCGGGGAGGACGGATAGGACAATCCCTCAGGAAGTGTTCGGTACTAGCACAGTACAGGCAGAGGTTCTCCATACGGCGTCGTGTCCTCTCTTGAGGTGTCAGGCGAGACCGGTCGACCTGCATAGCCTCCACGGCGGGAGGCACAGGAACAGATTGCAGGGGACCAGAGGAGAGAGGAGCCGAGGAGACGAAACGCCTCGTGCGAACAGAGTCCATATCTTGGCGGAGTTCCTGACGCCTTTCAGAAAAACGCATGTCAATGCGAGTGGCTAGGTGAATAAGTTCATGTAGATTAGCAGGAATTTCTCGTGCGGCCAGAACATCTTTAATGTTGCTGGATAGGCCTTTTTTGAAGGTCGCGCAGAGGGCCTCATTATTCCAGGACAATTCTGAAGCAAGTGTACGGAATTGTACGGCATACTCGCCAACGGAAGAATTACCCTGGACCAGGTTCAACAGGGCAGTCTCAGCAGAAGAGGCTCGGGCAGGTTCCTCAAAGACACTTCGGATTTCCGAGAAGAAGGAGTGTACAGAGGCAGTGACGGGGTCATTGCGGTCCCAGAGCGGTGTGGCCCATGACAGGGCTTTTCCGGACAGAAGACTGACTACGAAAGCCACCTTAGACCTTTCAGTGGGAAACAGGTCCGACATCATCTCCAGATGCAGGGAACATTGGGAAAGAAAGCCACGGCAAAACTTAGAGTCCCCATCAAATTTATCCGGCAAGGATAAGCGTATCCCAGGAGCGGCCACTCGCTGCGGAGGAGGTGCAGGAGCTGGCGGAGGAGATGACTGCTGAAGCTGTGGTAGCAACTGTTGTAGCATAACGGTCAGTTGAGACAGCTGTTGGCCTTGTTGCGCTATCTGTTGTGACTGCTGGGCGACCACCGTGGTGAGGTCAGCGACAACTGGCAGAGGAACTTCAGCGGGATCCATGGCCGGATCTACTGTCACGATGCCGGCTGGCAGGTAGTGGACCCTCTGTGCCAGAGAGGGATTGGCGTGGACCGTGCTAGTGGACCGGTTCTAAGCCACTACTGGTTTTCACCAGAGCCCGCCGCAAAGCGGGATGGTCTTGCTGCGGCGGTAGTGACCAGGTCGTATCCACTAGCAACGGCTCACCTCTCTGGCTGCTGAAGATAGGCGCGGTACAAGGGAGTAGGCAGAAGCAAGGTCGGACGTAGCAGAAGGTCGGGGCAGGCAGCAAGGATCGTAGTCAGGGGCAACGGCAGAAGGTCTGGAAACACAGGCAAGGAACACACAAGGAACGCTTTCACTGGCACTAAGGCAACAAGATCCGGCAAGGGAGTGCAAGGGAAGTGAGGTAATATAGGGAAGTGCACAGGTGAAAACCCTAATTGGAACCACTGCGCCAATCAGCGGCGCAGTGGCCCTTTAAATCGCAGAGACCCGGCGCGCGCGCGCCCTAGGGAGCGGGGCCGCACGCGCCGGGACAGAACAGACGGGGAGCGAGTCAGGTAGGGGAGCCGGGGTGCGCATCGCGAGCGGGCGCTACCCGCATCGCGAATCGCATCCCGGCTGGCAGCAGGATCGCAGCGCCCCGGGTCAGAGGACGTGACCGGAGCGCTGCAGCGGAGGGAGTGAAGCGAGCGCTCCGGGGAGGAGCGGGGACCCGGAGCGCTCGGCGTAACAATGAGGAGACCATAAAGTGGTTTAATGACACAGCGTGTAGGTGTTGGCAGTATGAGGAGACCATATAGTGGCTGAATGACACAGCGTGGAGGTGTTGGAAGCATGAGGAGACCATATAATGGCTGAATGACACAGCGTGGAGGTGTTGGCAGCATGAGGAGACCATAAAGTGGCTTAATGACACAGCGTGGAGGTGTTGGCAGTATGAGGAGACCATATAGTGGCTGAATGACACAGCATGGAGGTATTGGCAGCATGAGGAGACCATATAGTGGCTGAATGACACAGCGTGGAGGTGTTGGCAGCATGAGGAGACCATATAGTGGCTGAATGACACAGCGTGGAGGTGTTGGCAGCATGAGGAGACCATATAGTGGCTGAATGACACAATGTGGAGGTGTTGGCAGCATTAGGAGACCATAAAGTGGCTGAATGACACAGCATGGAGGTGTTGGCAGCATGAAAAGACCATATAGTGACTGAATGACACAGTGTGGAGGTGTTGGCAGCATGAGGAGACCATATAGTGGCTGAACGACACAGTTTGGAGGTGTTGGCAGCATGAGGAGACCATGTAGTGGCTGAATGGCACAGCCAGGAGTTGGTAGAAGCATAAGTAGACACTAGGCCTTCACAATCCCTAAGATTATAAGATGAATTCTGAAATTTAAACCAAAGATTTTGGGTAGCTAGTGCTACCATTACAACATTTTTATTCCCAGACCCAGGCCCAGCAGCATCAGTAAACCATGTATTGCCTGAATGACACAGCCTGGAGTTGGCTGAAGTATAAGGAGACCCCAGGGCTTCACAATCCCTAAGAAAAAAAAGACAAAGTTTGAAATTTAAACCAAAGATTTTGGGTAGCTAGTGCTACCATAACAAAATTTTGATTCCCAGACCCAGGCCCAGCAGCATCAGTAAACCATATATTGCCTGAATGACACAGCCTGGAGTTGGCTGAAGCATGAGGAGACCATATAGTGTCTGAATGGCACAGCCCGGAGATGGCAGCAGCATGAGAAGACACTAGGCCTTCACAATCCCTAAGTTTAAAAGATTAATTCTGAAATTTAAACTGAAGACTTTGGGTAGCTAATGCTACCATAACAACTTTTTATTCCCAGACCCATGTCCAGCAGCATCAGTTAACCATATTTTGGCTGAATGACACAGCCTGGAGTTGGCTGAAATATGAGGAGACCCCAGGGCTTCACAATCCCTAAGAAAAAAAGACGAAGTTTGAAATTTAAACCGAAGATTTTGAGTAGCTTAGTGCTTCCATAACAACATTTTTATTCCCAGACCCAGGCCCAGCAGCATCAGTAAACCATATATTGCCTGAATAACACAGCCTGGAGTTGGCTGAAGCATGAGGAGGCCATATAGTGTCTGAATGGCACAGCCAGGAGTTGGCAGCAGAATGAGAAGACACTAGGCCTTCACAATCCCTAAGATTAAAAGATGAATTCTGAAATTTAAACCGAAGATTTTGGGTAGCTAGTGCTACCATCACAACATTTTTATTCCCAGACCCAGGTCCAGCTGTTACAGCGTGCGATCCGGCCGCACATGTCGGCCTTGAGCGCATTGTCCCTGCTCCCGGCGGGGCCCGGATTCGTATCGCGGGATGCGCCCGCATGCGAATCCCTGGCCGTCACTTACCTCGCTCCTCTGCCACTTCCTCCACTGTGTCTCAGCTTCAGCACGCGTGTCCCCGTCTCTTAGGGTGCGCACGCGCGCTGGAGCTCTGAAATTTAAAGGGCAAGTGCTCTCATAATTATGTGTAACACCTGACACTACTCTATAAGTCCCTGCACCTCCCACACTTCCCTGCCGTATCTTCAGTGCCATTCCCATTGCCTGTTTTGCCATTCCTGCTACATTTTTTGACTACAAACCTTTGCTGCCTGCCTTGACCTTCTGCTACATTTAACTACGCTACAGCCTCATTCTACGGTACCTCATCTTGCCCAGTTACCTGTGTGGTCGAGCCATGTCGGGGGTGGCGACTTGGGTGTCGCCTGACGCAGCAAGCCCATCCTTCCTTGCGGCGGGCTCTGGTGAAAACCAGCAACACCTTAGACTCCACTCCCCGATACGGTCTGAGTCATCAGCCACACAGGTGGAGGATCCACTTCCAGCTCCGTGACAGCCTCCACCCAGGTGCGTGACAGCAAGATACAGCCATGGATCCAACTGGGGTTTCTCTGCCTGATAACCCGGATCTTGCACCTATCGTGGCACTTCAGTCCCAGCAGTTGGCCCAGCAGGCACAGCAGCTTAACCAACTAACCGGCATGATGCAGCAGTTGCTTTCTGCTCAGCAGCAACTGACACAGCCTCAGCCTCCAGCTCCAGTACAGCCTCCCGCTGCTGCACTCTCCTCCGGAACCAAACTTCGTTTGTTGCTGCCTAAGAAATATGAGGGGGATTCCAAGTTATGTGGTGGTTTTGTGACGTAGTGCTCCATGCACATGGAACTCATGGCGGACCAGTTCTCCACAGAACGTGCAAAGGTAGCTTTCGTCAACCACGCTGTGGGGTCGCAGTGATGTCGTCACTACTAACCTCCAAGCATTCTTGATGGAATTTTGCACTGTCTTCGAGGAACCTGCTCGAGCCTCCTCCGCAGAGACAGCACTGCTGAATCTTTCTCAGGGCAACTCCACTGGCGAGTATGCCATCCGGTTCCGAACCCTGGCATCGGAGTTGTCTTGGAATAATGCAGCTCTCTACACTACCTTCAAGAGAGGATTATCTAGCCAAATTAAGGATTCCCTCGCAGCCCATGAATTGCCGTCTGCCTTGAACAAACTTATGCAATTGGCATCTTGGATAGATATCCGATTCTCCGAGTGACGAGAAGAATTACGACAAGAAAGGGAATCTGAACGACCTCTGCACTTTCCTCGTCTGGCGCCAGTCTTCCACCAACCACCACAACCTTCTTCGTTGCCTCCCGCAGTGGAGGCTATGCAGGTGGATCGGTCTTACTTGACCCTGCAGGAAAGGACTCGCTGACAAACCGAAAATCTTTGTCTTTGCTGCGCCAGTGCAGACCACTTCCTTAAGGACTGTCCTCTGCACCCTCAGCCACAAGGAAACGCTCGCACCTAGGGTTTGTAGGAGAGGCCTCCCTAGGTGTGAATTCCTCCTCTCCGCGCTTAAATTTGATGGTCCAGCTTCTTCTTCCCTCCAAAGAGGACTCTGGCTCTGCAGGAAACTTTATTGACGCCTCCCTTGTGCATAAGTATAGTCTGCCTGTGTCCAGCCTTCTGAAACCCCTGTACATCTCTACGGTAAATGGAGAAAGACTGGACTGTACCGTGCTATACCGCACAGAACACCTGTCAATGCAGGTCGGAGTCTCACATAAGTAGAACTTGTCCTTCTACGTACTCCCACACTGTACTTCTCCTCTCCTGCTTGGTCTACCTTGGTTCAAGCTCCATGCCCCACAGCTGGATTGGAAAACTGGAGAAGTCCTATGCTGGGGTCCACATTGTAACAGTCATTGTATCCATGTATGTGTTACTAAGCTGAAACCAACTTCTAGACCCCTGCCTGGTCTACCTTCTTTCCTCCAAGACTTTGCGAATGTTTTCAGCGAAAAACAAGCTGAAGTATTGCCTCCACACCATCCCTACGATTGCCCTATAGATTTATCGCCCGGCACTACTCCTCCCAGAGGCAGAATTTACCCCTTGTCTATTCCAGAAACCCAGGCCATGGCAGACTATATCCAAGAAAATCTGTGCAAGGGGTTTATCAGGAAGTCATTTTCTCCTGCCAGGGCTGGGTTCTTCTTCGTTGAGAAAAAAGACGGTTCCTTGCGACCTTGTATTGACTACAGTGGTTTAAATAAAATTACTGTGAAGAACCGCTATCCACTACTTCTAATCTCGGAATTATTTGATCGCCTGAGAGGTGCCAGAATCTTTTCAAAACTTGATCTACGTGGGGCTTACAATTTGATTCACATTCGTAAAGGGGACGAATGGAAGACTGCGTTTAATACCCGTGATGGACATTTCAAGTATCTTGTCATGCCATCTGGACTCTGTAATGCTCCAGCAGTCTTTCAGGAGTTCGTCAAAAATATTTTTTGAGATCTCCTATACTCCTGTGTCGTAATCTTTATGGACGACATACTCATCTATTTGCCCAATCTTCAATCTCATCACTCTCATCTCCGCCAAGTCTTAAACCGTCTCCGTGAAAATCGTCTCTATGCCAAATTGGAAAAATGCACTTTTGTAAAAACCAGTCTTCCTTTCTTGGGCTATATTGTTACAAGTAAAGGTCCCCAAATGGATCCCGACAAGTTGTCTGCAGTTCTAGACTGGCCTCAATTGTCTGGTTTGAAAGCGACCCAGTGCTTCCTTGGTTTTGCCAACTACTATTGGCAATTTATACCACACTACTCTACTCTGGTAGCTCCCATCGTCTCCCTTACCAAAAAGACGGCTAATCCAAGGGTGTGGACACCCGAGGCTGAAGAAGCTTTCAAACAGTTGAAGTCCGCCTTTGCTTCTGCTCCTGTTTTATCCAGACCTGATCCTAACAAGCCATTCTTCTTTGAAGTGGATGCTTCCTCAGTAGGAGCTGGGGCAGTTTTAACACAAAAGGCTACTAAAGGGAGAACTTTAACCTGCGTTTTTTTTCTCTAAAACCTTCTTCCCTGCGGAGAGAAACTATTCTATCGGAGATCGCGAGCTCTTAGCCATTAAACTGGCCTTAGAAGAGCGGTATCACCTCTTGGAAGGTTCGGTACATCCTGTCACAATTTATTCAGACCAGAAGAATCTGCTTTATCTTCAGTCATCCCATCGTCTCAACCCACGACAGGCCCGATTGTCTTTATTTTTCTCCAGATTCAACTTCTTCATCCAACTCATTCATTCAACTTCCGTCCTGCAGAAAAGAATGTCCGAGTTGACGCTCTCTCCAGGTCTTCAGATGTGCATGACGGTGAATCTCTTCCACAGCATATTATCCCACCAGGGCATCTCATTTCTACAGCACCAGCAAGTCTCCAACATCTACCTTCTGGAAAAACTTACATATCACCTCATATGAAACTCCGAGTCTTGAAATGGGGACACTCTTCTGGCCGGCCATCCTGGTATTCGTAAGTCCCTACAGCTCATCTTGAGACATTACTGGTGGCCTACTTTGAAAAAGGATGTCGTTGATTTTGTTCGGTCCTGCTCAGTCTGTTCCCGGGACAAGACTCCCCGTTCCAAGCCAGCAGGTTTGCTTCAGCCCTTGCCAATTCCTGAGCTTCCTTGGTCTTATATTGCCATGGATTTCATTACTGACCTTCCATCTTCCCAAAGAAATACTGTCATATGGGTGTTAGTGGATCGATTTTCTAAGATGGCTCATTTTGTACTGCTACCTGGCCTTCCATCAGCACCACAACTTGCCAAGCTTTTTCTTCATCATATCTTTCGTTTGCATGGACTCCCTTCCCATATTGTTTCCAACCGAGGGGTTCAGTTTGTTTCTAAATTCTCACGTCTACAAATGGATTTCTCCTCGGCTTACCATCCCCAATCCAATGGACAGGTTGAGAGGTGAATCAGGTTTTGGGAGACTATCTACTCCATTTTATTTCTGCGCGTCAAGATGACTGGATCGATCTGCTACCATGGGCTGTATTCTCCTACAACCACAAGGATTCCAATTCCTCAGGCGCTTCTCCCTTCTATGTGGTCTATGGACTTCACCCTCGTCCTCCTCATCCTTTGTCATCTTCCTCTGGAGTCCCTGCCGTTGATGAACAGGTACAAAGTTTTTCTTCCATCTGGCAAAAACACGTCTTTTACTTCTACAGGCTACTTCTTGTATGAAAGTTCAGGCAGACAAGAAGAGACGTCCTCCTCCTGAATATTCTCCTGTTGACAAATTCTGGCTAGCCACTAAATATATACGTTTTAAGATACCCAGTTATAAACTAGGTCCTCGTTATTTGGGTCCCTATAAAGTCAAGAAGCATCTCAATCCTGTGGCTTATTCCCTCCATCTTCCCTCCTCTCTCCGGATCCCGAATTCCTTCCATGTATCCCTCCTGAAACCAGCCATCTTCAACCATTTTTCCCCAAGGGACATCTCTCCTGCACCCATCTCTGGTACCTCAGATGTGTGTGTTGTAAAGGAAATCTTGGACTCTAAGTTCGTCAGAGGAAAACGCTTTTTCTGGTTGATTGGGAAGGTTTTGGTCTGGAGGAGAGGTCTTGGGAGCCGCAGGACAATATTCTGGACAAAGACCTTCTCAAAAATTCCTGAGCCACAAAAGGAGGGGGAGACCAAAAGGGGGGGGGGACTGTTACAGCATGCGCTCCGGCCACACATGTTGGCAGTGAGCGCATTGTCCCTGCTCACGGCATGCGAATCCCGGCCCGTCACTTACCTTGCTCCTCTGCCACTTCCTCCACTGTGTCTCAGCTTCAGCGCGTGTGTCCCCGTCTCTTAGGGCGCGCACGTGCTGGAGCTCTGGAATTTAAAGGGCCAGTGCGCCCATAATTATGTGTAACACCTGACACTAATCTATAAGTCCCTGCACCTCCCACACTTCCCTGCCGTATCTTCAGTGCCATTTGCTTGAGAGAAAGCGTTCCCATTGCCTGTTTTGCCATTCCCATGTATCCAGACCTTCCTGCTACGTTTTTTGACTACAAACCTTTGATGCCTGCCTTGACCTTCTGCTACATTTGACTACGCTTCAGACTCATCCTACGGAACCTCATCTTGCCCAGTTACCTGTGTGGTCGAGCTGTGTCGGGGGCTAGCGACCTGGGTGTTGCCTGCCGCAGCAAGCCCTTCCTGCCTTGCGGCGGGCTCTGGTGAAAACCAGCAGCACCTTAGACATCGCTCCCCGATACGGTCCGAGTCATCAGCCACACAGGGGGAGGATCCACTTCCAGCTCCGTGACAGCCTCCACTCAGGTGCGTGACACCAGCAGCATCAGTAAACCATATATTGGCTGAATGACACAGCCTAGAGTTGGCTGAAGTATGAGGAGACCCCAGGGCTTCACAATCCCTAAGAAAAAAAAGACGAAGTTTGAAATTTAAACCGAAGATTTTGGGTAGCTAGAGCTACCATAACAACATTTTTATTCCCAGACCCAAGCCCAGCAGCATCAGTAAACCATATATTGCCTGAATGACACAGCCTGGAGTTGGCTGAAGCATAAGGAGACCATATAGTGTCTGAATGGCACAGCCAGGATTTGGCAGCAGCATGAGTAGACACTAGGCCTTCACAATCCCTAAGATTATAACATGAGTTCTGAAATTTAAACCGAAGATTTTGGGTAGCTAGTGCTACCATAACAACATTTTGATTCACAGACTCAGGCCCAGCAGCATCAGTAAACCATATATTGCCTGAATGACACAGCCTGGAATTGGCTGAAGCATGAGGAGACCATATAGTGTCTGAATGGCACAGCCAGGAGTTGTCAGAAGAATGAGAAGATACTAGGCCTTCACAATCCCTAAGATTAAAAGATGAAGTCTGAAATTTAAACCGAAGATTTCGGGTAGCTAGTGCTACCATAACAAAATTTTTATTCCCAGACCCAGGTCCAGCAGCATCAGTAAACCATATATTGGCTGAATGACACAGCCTGGCACTACTTTGGCTGACAGACTTATTGCGTATATGAGGGGAGTACAATACGCCTCACTACGCTTCCAACAGTATTTGTCTAGAACCGCAGCAGGTGTGTACTATTGGCTGTCCTTTCACAGTACCTAGGCCCTTGACAGATTAACAAGTACAAAATAGTACACTACTTAGATGTAGGTATGTGGTATGCACTTATGAGGGCAGAAGAATTCGCTACAATACGCCTAAAAACTCTGTAATTATTTTAAAACACCAGCCAGTAATTACTTTAGGCTGTCCTTTCACAGTATGTAGGCCCTTGACAGATTAACAGTACAAAATAGTAAACTCCTTAGATGTACGTATGCGGTATGCACTTATGAGGGCAGAAAAATACACTACAATGAGCCTAAAAACTCTGTAATTATTTTAAAACACCAGCCGGTAATTACTTTAGGCTGTCCTTTCACAGTATGTAGGCCCTTGACAGATTAACAGTACAAAATAGTACACTACTTAGATGTACGGATGCGGTATGCACTGATGAGGGCAGAAAAATGTGCTAAAATACCCTTAAAAAATACATTTTTGTAAAACACCAGCAGTACACAACAGTGCTGCAGCCAAAAAAAATCTGTGTACTAAACACAAAATTGCACTCTGTCAAGACTATTAGGAATGGACTGCTGGGTATTATACCATCTACATACTAGTATAACCAGCAGATGATTGTTTGTGGAACAAAGACACTGAATTGTGCTGAAAAATTATTCCTGCCTCCTCTGCTAAGATTTATGAAGTTGATGCAGCTTGTTGAAATGTATGAGGCAACACACAGCTATCTGCCCCTCTCTGTAATACTAGGCTGAAGAAAGTGACTGGGAGGTTAATGCCTGCAGCTGCAGTAAAAATTATTTTCAGTTAAAAAAACAATGCTCTCCGTCCACGAGAACACTGATGTGACTAGGAGGATGTTAACTCCTTAAGGACCAAAGATGATATGAGTACGTCCTTGGTCCCGCTCCTGTGATGTAATGCGGGGTCACACGGTGACCCCGCATCATATCGCGGCGGGCCCGGCATCATAGTGAAGCCGGGACCCGCTGCTAATAGCGTGCGGCACTGATCGCGGTGCCGCGCGCTATTAACCCTTTAGCTGCGCGCTCAAAGCTGAGCCACGTGGCTAAAAGTGAAAGTAAAAAGTGCCGGTTAGCTCAGGGAGCTGTTCGGGAGCGCAGCGGTGAAATCGCGGCATCCCGAACAGCTGTACTACAGGAATGACAGTTGAATGTTCTGACAACAAAATCACACAAAAATTGTCAATGGAAATCAAATTTATCAACCCATGGAGTTCTGGATATGGAGTCACACTCAAAATCAGAGTGGAAAACCACACTACAGGCTAATCCAACTTTATGTCATGTCCTTAAAACAAGTCAAAATGAGGCTCAGTAGTGTGTGTGGCCTCAACGTGCCCGTATAACCTCCCTACAATGCCTGGGCATGCTCCTGATGAGGTGGCAGATGGTCTCCTGAGGGATGTCCCCCCAGACCTGGACTAAAGCAAGACATGATGTCTCAGATGTGCTCAATTAGATTCAGGTCTGGGGAACGGGCGGGCCAGTCCATAGCATCAACGCCTTCCTCTTGCAGGAACTGCTGACACACTCCAGCCCCGTGAGGTCTAGCATTGTCTTGCATTAGGAGAAACCCAGGGCCAATCGCACCAGCATATGGTCTCACAAGGGGTCTGAGGATCCCATCTTGGTACCTAATGGCAGTCAGGCTACCTCTGGCAAGCACAGTGTGCAGTCAGGCTACCTCTGGCTGTGTGGCCCCCCAAAAGAAATGCCACCCCACACCCTTACTGACCCACCGCCAAGCCGGTCATGCTGGAGGATGTTGCAGGCAGCAGAATGTTCTCCACAGCGTTTCCAGACTCTCTTCATGACTGTCAAATGTGCTCAGTGTGAACCTGCTTTCATCTGTGAAGAGCACAGGGCGCCAGTGGGAAATTTGCCAATCTTGGTGTTCTCTGGCAAATGGCAAACATTCTGCACGGTGTGGCACAACCCCCACCAGTGGACGTCGGGCCCTCATACCACCCTCATGGAGTCAGTTTCTGATGGTTTGAGTGAACACATGCACATTTGTTCCCTGCTGGAGGTCATTTTGCAGGGATCTGGCAGTGCTCCTCCTGCTCCTCCTTACACAAGAGCGGAGGTAGTGGTCCTGCTGCTGGGTTGTTGCCCTCCTACGGCCTCCTCCACGTCTCCTGATGTACTGGCCTGTCTCCTGGTAGCGCCTCCATGCTCTGCCATCCTGGATGAGCTGCACTATGTGTGTATAAATATATCAAAGGGGACTTTACAGAGATCTCTCCCGTGATCTATTTATACCCAGGACTATATCTATAACAAGGGGGCTTCCTCTACGTTTAGAGGAAAGAAGGTTTCTACACCAGCACAGACGGGGGTTCTTTACTGTAAGAGTAGTGAGACTGTGGAATTCTCTGCCTGAGGAGGTGGTCATGGTGAACTCTTTAAAAGGGGTCTGGATGCATTTTTGAAGAATAATAACGTTGATCCAGGGATTTATTCTGACTACCATATTTGGAGTCAGGAAGGAATTTTTACCTTGAGTATGAGGTTATTTTTTTTTTGCCTTCCTCTGGATAAACTCTGTAGGGACTTATTAGGGTTATAGGTTGAACTTGATGGACTCTGGTCTTTTTTCAACCTAATGAACTATGTTACTATGTTACTACCTGAGCCACTTGTGTGGGTTGTAGACTAATGCTACCACTAGAGTCAAAGCACCGCCAGCATTCAAAAGTGACCAAAACAACAGCCATGAAGCATAGGAACTGAGAAGTGGTCTGTGGTCACCACCTGCAGAACCACTCCTTTATTGGGGGGTCTTGCTAATTGCCTATAAATTCAACCTGTTGTCTGTTCCATTTGCACAACAGCATGTGAAATTGATTGTCAATCAGTGTTGCTTCCTGAATGGACAGTGTGATTTCACAGAAGTGTGATTCACTTGGAGTTACATTCTGTTGTTTAAGTGTTCCCTTTATTTTAGCAGTGTATTAAAATGTCCTTTCACATTGCCCCCATAGAGTATAATGTCCCCTCACATTGCCCCATATAATAAAACTCCATGAAAAACAAACAAACACTCACCTCTTTTTTATTCCCCAGCAGCTCCTGTGGCTCCTCTTCTATCTGCTTCCTGTGTGGACAGCCTCATACAGAGTTGCTGTCACATAGGACACACAGATGGCGTGTTATTTCCTAGGGCCTAGCTTATTTGAAGTAGTGGTTTTGTGGGATTCTACACCAATGTATGTACAGTCCATCAAAAGAATAGTCAGTGCAGCTCTGGAATATAAAACAGGGTGGAACTCAGGATCAGTACAGGATAAGTAATGTAATGTATGTACACAGTGAGGCTAAGTTTCCACTTGTTTTTTTTTCCCGGAAGTTTTTGGAATACTGCCACTGCAGTTTTTGAGCCAAGGCCAGAAGTGTAATCAAAAGGAATAGGACATATAATGGAAGGACTTACACTTCTCCTCCCTTATGGATCCACTTCTGACTTTGGCTCAAAACTGCAGTGGCAGATATCCAAAAACTGCCAGAAAAAAAAAAGTGGAAACTTAGCTTGAGGGTACGTTCACACGAGTGGATTTGCAGCATATTTTACGCTACAGATCCGCCGCTGAAGGACCTCTCTGAGCAGACACACTGCGATGTGCGAGTCGCTGCGCGCATGCGCAGTATACTCGCACATCGCGTAAGCTCTCGGCCTAGCACATTGAGCAGGGGAAGCGGCCGCGATGTGTGCGTATTGCCACTCCGAGCAGGCACATTGAAGGGCACCATACAGAGGTCCTTCAGCGGCAGATCTGCAGTGTAAAATACGCTGTAAATCCACACGTGTGAACGTACCCTAGGGGTGATTTATTACTTGGCCTGAAACCCTAATTGTCTGGTTTATCCCATAACAACCAATCGCAGCTCAGCTTTCATATCTTAACGAGCTCTTGTAAAGTGAAAGTTGAGCTGGGATTGGTTGCTATGGGAAAAAACAGACAATTTGGGTTTCAGGCTGATTGATAAATATGGGCCAGTTATTCCACCAGCAGAATAGTGAGTACAGCTCTGCAATGTAAAAGATGTTACTCCTAGGATCCGCACAGAAGTGAATTATTTACTGTTAGGGCAGTAAGAGGAGGGGTCATGGTGAACTCATAAGGCGCCTGGAGGCATTTCTTGGGTGTCATAATATTACAGGTTAGAGGTTCTAGATTCTGGAGAAGGGTCGCTGATCCAGTGATTTTTTTCTGTTTGCCAGATTTTGATGCAGAAAGGAATTTATTTTTTCCCTAAAGGCAATCTATAAGCTCTTTATCATACTAGATAGCTGGGAGAAAAAACAAATGACACCCATCTCATAGCTGATGGCTGTTTACAAAGTTATAAAATCATGTTTTCCTTCTCAAGCTCAAGTACCATGGAGGTGGTGTTAAGCAGCAGCACAAATACCTCCACCTTACCCCACTCTTCCCAGCTTGGCTCCAGCACTGAGCCCTGTACATCAATCATGTAGAGGGGAGGTAAGAGGAATGTATACTGCAGCTTATCAGCACCTCTTTGGCATGTAAAGGGTACTCCACTGGCCAGCGTACCAGCTGCCACGCCCCTCCCATAGACTTGCATTGAGGGGGCATGGCCTGACATCATGAGGGGGCGTGGTCGACCCCGCAGCACATGCACATCATTTGGAACTAAATGTTCTGAACGCAGCCGGAACACTGGCCAATGGAGTACCCCTTTAAGCTAATGTGGAGGCGGTGGAGGTGTGTGGTGAAGGGCAGATTTTGTTACCCTAGGGGCAGATGGTATTAACCCCTTGTGTTCATGACTCCAGGGCATGGTTTAGCCTTAACTACCCGAAGGTATACCGCTGAATCCTGGGCTAGGCACGGGGGCAATGAAGACACCAACGCCAAGTTACGGACAACGGTAGCTTTACTGAGGGTAGACAGTTGTTACAGTCCATGCAGTACAGCCAGGGCCCAAGGAGGTGACCAGTGACACAGAGACCTCACAAGTTTGCTGGGACTTGTAGTATAGTAGACAGAAGACTTGACTTGACTGACAGGACAGTGACTTCAGCTTACTTGCACTTGACTTGTGGCTGCAGGACTTGACTTGAGGCCTCCACTGCTCTGGATTCACACTATAGGCACAACTTTACTGGACTGGACCTCAGCACAAAGAGAGAGCATAGCTCAAAGAGAGAGCAGAGCTCAAAAAGAGCGAGGCTAGCTCCACCAAGGGCTTAACTGGGGGAGACTAGCAGGGAGCCCATAGGTCACCTTTTGGGTCAGCTGGTCACTGGTACCTCCTGGGTAACATTCACATGGTATATTTGTTAAAGGTACAATACACCATATAATACATAACATATTTACATAGGGGGAACAACAGCAGAGGGCCCTGGGGACACTGAGGGACACTGCCTGACAGGGCAGGGAAGGTACGGGGAAACACCATCTCGTACTGGGCCACCACACTTATAAGGAGAATGGTTTTATAACTTTGCAAACAGCCATTAGGGAAGGCACAGGTATCATTTGTTTTATCTCTCAGCTATCTGCCCATGTCTAGCATTATGTATACTATTGCTGGCAGATTCCTATTAAGGTGAGAAAAATTAGCTTTGACATCATGGGTTTCCTTTGCCTTCCTCTGGATTACAGAATAATAGGTTGAACTGGAATGGATGGATGTCTTTTCCCTACAATCTCCATTACCTCTCTGGCCTATCACAGGGCACTGACAGCCTGGGTGTTTTTATTAGTATGTATGACCAATGCTCTAAAGCCGAAGAAGTGAACTAGATTATTAGGACACGCCACAGCTGCCGGCATGCTTGTCTGCCTTATTTATGTTGTAATAGCTGTCATTTGGAACCGTCTCATGGCTGAGGAAATCAAGTATATTGACCCTGGGACATATATTATAGGGGGTATGCTAGTCCTTGTGATTTGAAGTAGCTTACTAAATTATTTCTAATACTCCAAACCTGTATAGGAATTAACTTAAAATCTGTAAACATGCATCTAACCCCCTTTTCTCCTTTAAATGTCTACGTTTTATACACATTAAGGGTCTAATCACAAGTACAGTATCCTGCACAATCCTATACATCCTATAGTATCCTGCGCATATTTGATGTGCAAGATTTGAAGCTGCAGATTTTAATGACAACTAATTGACTGAACACAGCTTCAAATCCAGCACATGACATATGCGCAAGATACTGATGTGTGAATAGACTCTAATGGTCAGTTCACACGTCATTATTTTTTGCTTCAGATATTCATATATTTGCAGATTTGCTGTAGCAGATTTTGCTGCCATTTGACTTTAAAGGGGTTATCCACCATAAGGTGATTTTAGTACATACCTGGCAGACAGTAATGGACATGCTTAGGAAGGATCTGTGCTTGTCTTGGGGCTAAATGGCTATGTTGTGAGATTACCATAACATTGTGGCTAGCTTTTTGTGAACTGGCATTTCCTTTTTGAGTTTTTCTTTTTTGACTACAAATCCCATAATTCCATTTTCCTCCCTCCCACACATCAGCCACACCACCCATTGAAACATAAATGAGCTGCATCCATTCAAAAGACCTGTGGTTTTCAATCAGGGTGCTACAGCTGTTGCATTAGTTGCAGATTGATCTCTCTCCCACCAAGTGATCGCTCCACCCATTGAAGCCGACAGGCTCCCTATCATCAGATGACTAGTGAGTCAGGTTTCGGCCACATTGCAATCTGGGAAAAATCTGTCATTTTGTATGCTGTAAAAAATAAATATTGTGGTGAAAATCACATAAGAATTGTGAGAAAACCGTCACACACAGGTACAGACACTATATTATGAACTACACTAACTTTACAGCCCCTGTAGCATAGTCAAATAAACAAAAATTCCTGGAATACCCCTTTAAGGACTCAGGGCGTACCTTTAAGGACTCAGGGCGTATGAGTATTTCCGGTCCCCACCCAGCAGGCATTCCGTGACAACGCCTGGGGGGCCCTTAGCCCCCCCCCCCCTATGTCGGCGAGAATCGCCGATGAATTCAGATCGTCAATTTGCTGCCATTCCGGGTCCCCGGTGACCCAGAAAAAAAAGATGATAGGTGCCATACGAGACTGCACCTATCATCCTTTAGCAGCTGTTACTGGCCCAATCAGGACAGAGCTGTGGGGGTGTCCCTAACTGCACTCGCTCCGCCCCTGTTCCGGAGGGAGAGAGCGCGTGCCGGGAATCCTCACCTGAGGCTGGGGCCCCCAATCCCTCCCATCGGCGGCGGGATCGGGGCCCCACGGAGCGGAGGTGGTGGCGGCAGCAGGCGGATGATCAGAGCGCAGCAGCAGGAGGTAAGGCTGGCCTCCTGCTGTTGCTTAGCAACAACTCCCAGCAAGCACAAAATTGCATGCTGGGACTTGTTGTTATGCAACAGCAGAAGGCACAACTACAACTCCCAGCATGCCCTTTGGTAGTTTGTGCATTCTGGGGTTGTAGTTATGCAATAGCTGGAGGCACATTTTTGTGCCTCCAGCTGTTGCATAACTACAACCCCCAGCATGCACAGACAGCCAAAGGGCATGCAGGGAGTTGCAGTAGTGTGCCTCCAGCTGTTGCATAACTACAAGTCCCAGCATTACCTTTGGCTGTAAGTTCATGCTGAGAGTTGTAGTTTCGCAACAACTGAAGGCACACTGGTTGCGAAACACAGAGTTTGTTACCTAACTCAGTGTTTTGCAACTAGTGTGCCTCCAGCTGTTGGAAACTACATCTCCCAGCATGCACTAATAGACCATACATGCTGGGAATTGTAGTTTTGCAACAGCTTTAGGCACACTGGTTGCGAAACACTGAGTTAAATGGGCACTGTCAGATACAAAAAGTTGTGTTATGTTGTAAAGCATGCAAAACCAATAGGTTTTGCAATTGCTTTCATTAGAAAATTTTCAGTATTTCATTCTGAAAAAGCCAGTCAAACAACTGACCCCCCTGACTGCTTTGACACATACTACTCCTGCTGTGTCCATGCATCATCACCTATGTCATGGACACACTTCCTTGATTGACAGCTGTGAGCGCAGGGCTCAAAACTGGAGGAAAAATCCTCCCACTGTCAGCTTGTGTCCCGCTACTGTCAGTGAGGACAAGCTGGGAGTTGTAGTTTTGCTAATGCTAGGGGAGATGTGAGCAGACAGCATACTGAGGGAGGGGGCAGAGACCTGCACAGTGAGGCCACGCCCCCTCCCTTTGAGAGGAATTCAGACTAGTGAGCTAAATTAAAAGTGTAATAAAAAAAATAAAGGTGCTAGACACATAACAATTAGATGTACATGGTCAGGATTAGGTACTGAGTGATATATTTAAAAAAAAATTTTTTTTGTTGGATCTGTCGGGTATTTTGCAACCAGTATGCCTCCAGCTGTTGCATAACTACAACCCCCAGCATGCACGGGCAGCGAAAGGGCATGCTGGGAGTTTTAGTAGTATGCCTCCAGCTGTTGCATAACTACAAGTCCCAGCATGCCCTTTGGCTATAGTGCATGCTGAGAGTTGTAGCTTTTGCAACAGCTGAAGGCACACTGGTTGCAAAACACTGAGTTTGTTACCTAAATCAGTGTTTTGCAACCAGTGCTCTCTCCAGCTATTGCAAACTAAAACTCCCAGCATGCACTGATAGACACTGAGTTAAGTAACAAACTCCAGCTGTTGCATAATTACAACCCCCAGCATGCACGGACAACCAAAGGGCATGGTGGGAGTTGTAGTTTTGCAACAGCCGCAGGTTTGCTCCCCCCCCCCCCTCCCCATGTGAATGTACAGGGTGTATTCACATGGGCGGGGGTTTACAGTGAGTTTCTCGCTGCAAGTTTGAGATGCAGCAAATTTTCCACTGCAGCTCAAACTCCCGGCGGGAAACTTGCCATAAACCCCCGTCCATGTGAATGTACCCTAAAAACACTACATTACACTGTACTACATTAACACATAATAAAAAGTAAAAAAAAAAAACACTACATATACACATACCCCTACACAGTTACCCCCCCCCCCCCTCAATTAAAATGAAAAATTTCCAAAACGGATCCTCCAGCTGTTGCAAAACTGTCCAGGCATACTGGGAGTTTTGCAACAGCTGGAGGCACCCTGTTTGGGAAACACTACCGTAGGGTAATTTTGGTAATTTAAGCAAGTATAATTCTTCCATCCGGGTCTGCCCCTATGTAAATCCCTAATTTAGGCCTCAAATGCGCATGGCGCTCTCTCACTTCGGAGCCCTGTCATATTTCAAAGCAACAGTGTAGTGCCACATATAGGGTATTTCCGCACTCAAGAGATATTGCCTAACAAATTTTGGCTTTTTTTCCTTTTACCCCTTATGAAAAGGTAAAGTTGGGGCTTACACCAGCATGCTCTGCGGGCGCACAACAGGGCTCATGAGTGGGAGCGCACTATGTACATTTGAGGCATAAATTGGTGATTTCCACAGAGGTGGCTGATTTTACAGCGGTTCTGACATAAACGCAAAAACTTAAATACCCACATGTGACCCCATTTTGGAAACAACACCCCTCACAGAATGTAACAAGGGGTATAGTGAGCCTTAACACCCCACAGGTGTTTGACGAATTTCCGTTAAAGTTGGATGGGAAAACGGAAAAAAAAAATTTTTCACAAAAATGCTGGTGTCACCCAAAATTTTTCATTTTTCACAAGGGAAAATAGGAAAAAAGCCCCCCAAAATGTGTAACCCCATTTCTTCTGAATTTGAACATACCCCAAATGTGGATGTAAAGTGCTCTGCGGGTGCACTACACTGCCCAGAATAGAAGGAGCGCCATTGGGCTTTTGGAGAGAAAATTTGTCCGGAATTGAAGGCCACGTGTGTTCACAAAGCCCCCATGGTGCCAGAACAATGGACCCCCCCACATCGCATGACCCCATTTTGGAAACTACACCCCTCACGTAATGTAAAAAGAGGTACAGTGAGCACTTATGCCCCACAGGTGTCTGACAGATTTTTGGAACAGTGGTCCGTGAAAATTAAAAATTTACTTTTTCATTTGCACAACCTACTGTTCCAAAGATCTGTCAAACGCCAGTGGGTGTAAATGCTCAGTGCACCCCTTATTACATTCTGTGAGGGGTGTAGCTTCCAAAATGGGGTCACATGTGGGGGAGTCCACTGTTCTGGCACCACAGGGGGCTTTGTAAACGCACATGGCCCCTGACTTACATTCCACACAAATTCTCTCTCCAAAAGCTCAATGGCACTCCTTCCCTTCTGAGCATTGTAGTTCGCCCACAGAGCACTTTACATCCACATATGGGGTATTTCCATACTCAGAAGAAAATGGTGTTACAAATTTGGGGGGCATTTTCTCCTATTACCCCTTGTAAAAATGTAAAATTTGGGGAAAAACCAGCATTTTAGTGAAAACAAAAATGTCCATCTACACATCCGACTTAAATGAAAAGTCGTCAAATACTTGTGGGGTGTTAAGACACACTGTACCCCTTGTTTAGTTTCTTGAGGTTTGTAGTTTCCAAAATAGTAGGCCATGTGTTTTTTCTTTTTGCTGTTCTGGCCCCATAGGGGCTTCCTAAATGCAACATGCTCCCCAAAAACCATTTCAGCAAAAGTTGCTTTCCAAAAGCCAAATGTGACTCCTCCTTTTCTGAACATTGTAGTTGTGCCAGCAGAGCACTTGACGTCCACACATGGGGTATTTCCAATCTCAGAAGAAATGGGGTTACCAATTTTGGGGGGAATTTTAGCGGGGGAAAAAAAGTAATTTACACATCTGACTTTAACGAAAAGTCATCAAACACATGTGGGGTGTTCAGGCTCACTGTACCCCTTGTTACCTTCCTTGAGGGGTGTAGTTTCCAAAATAATATGCCATGTGTTTTTTTTTTTTGCTGTTCTGGCACCGTAGGGGCTTCCCAAATGCGACATGCCCCCAAAAACCATTTCAGCAAAATTCACTCTCCAAAATCCCATTGTCGCTCCTTCCCTTCTGAGCCCTGTAGTGCACCCACAGAGCACTTTACATCCGATATGAGGTATTTCCTTACTCGAGAGATGTTGGGCTACAAATTTTGGGGGGATTTCTCTCCTTTACCCCTTGGCTCTACAAGAAATAAAAAATGAAGATTTTGAATTTTCTCCTTCACATTGCTGTTATCACTGGGAAACACCTAAAGAGTTAATAGACTTTCTGAATGTCATTTTGAATACTTTGAGGGGTGCAGTTTCTATAATGGGCTAATTTATGGGGTATTTCTCACAGAAAGGCCCTCAAAGGCCACTTCAAACTTAACTGGTCCCTGAAAAAATTCTGATTTTGAATTTTTTGTGAAAATTTTGAAAATGACTGCTATACTTTGAAGCCCTTTAATGTCTTCAAAAAGTAAAAACATTTCAACTTTATGATGCCTACAAAAAGTAGACATATTGTATTTGTGAATCAATATATAATTTATTTGGAATGTCCATTTTCCTTACAAACAGAAAGTTTCAAAGTAACAATGAAAATTTACCACTATGTTAAAGTAGAATATGTCATGAAAAAATGTCTCGGAATCAGAATAAAAGGTAAAAGAATCTCAGAGTCCTTAAAGGGGTACTCTGCCCCTGGCATTTTATCCCCTATCCAAAGGATAGGGGATAAGATGTTAGATCGCCGCGGTCCCGCTGCTGGGGACCCTGGGGATCCCCGCTGCGGCACCCCGCTATCATTACTGCACAGAGCGAGTTCGCTCTGTGCGTAATGACGGACGATACAGGGGCCAGAGCAGCGTGATGTCATGGCTCCGCCCCTCATGACATCACGGCCCATCCCCTTAATGCAAGTCTATGGCAGGGGGCTGATGACCGCCACGCCCCCTTCCCATAGACTTGTATTGACGGGGGCGGGCCGTGATGTTACGAGGGGCGGAGCCATGACGTAACGATGCTCCGGCCCCTGTATTGCCCGTCATTACGTGCAGAGCGATCTCGCTCAGCGCAGTAATGATAGCGGGGTGCTGTAGCAGCGATCCCCGGGGTCCCCAGCAGCGGGACCCCGGCGATCTGACATCTTATCCCCTATCCTTTGGATAGGGGATAAGATGTCTAGGGGCAGAGTACCCCTTTAGGCGCCACATATTCAGATATTTAGCACCTGATTTGATACCCTCTTAGCCAATTTTTTTAAAAAGGGGCATGGCTAAGCTTTTTGTGCTATTAACACCCTGTTTTTCAAAGATTTAGCACAACTTTCTGGTGCACAAAAGTGTCTAAGATAATACCAAATATACCTGCCATTAAATTATGTACTATTTGCCCCAAATTTTCAAAAGACCAAACACACTTCTAAAAGTGAGGCGTAGTTAACAATCTTTGAGGCGCAAAAAGAAAGAGCCCTAATAACACAAGTCTTTGAATATTCTCCCCATTATCCTTAAATTGGCACTGTCAGATTCAAAGACTTTTTATATGTTGTACATCTTGGCGAAATGTTAACCTTTCTAATATACTTCATAAGAAATTTTTATTTACTTGTTTATGGAGCCCATGGCTTAAAAAAAGACCTATAAGGGACCCTGTATGATCTAGAATGCAATCCTGTCCAGCTACAGGAGCAATCTAAAGCACAGGCAGGGACAAAGTCTAGGAAGTGAGGGTAGGATTAGCACTCCTCTATGCTCACTCCTGTCCTGTCGGACTGCAGAGGAGGGGGCTACAGAGCAACCTGCAGTGTTGGATTTAGAGACTCAGCACAGCACAACAGACTTAGGGAGGAAGTTGAGTCATGCAGAGTGAGGACACTCTGCCTTCAAAGCACAGAATGACAAACCAAGTGAGCAACAGACAGAAGGTATTTGTGAGAGAAATAAAGGTGCTAGATACATAAAATGATATATACATGATCAGGATTAGGTACATATACCTTTATTTCTGTGGAATATGACAAGTACTGTAAATGTTAAAATGTACTTTACTGGGCAAATTAAAGGAAAATGGTTGTCTGAAAAATTCATGATATCATATGAGTGAAGTTTATGACTTTAGACTGTCACTTATTTCTGGAAAGAAAGGGTTCTATACTCCATAGAGCACTCAAGTTACTTGAGGCTGCGGTCTCTGTTTCTGAGGGGCTTCTGAAAAATAGGAGCTGGCATCTTCTTGGTTGAGGTAGGTTACCACATTGAATATTGATATTATTTTTATCTTTCACTTTTGTCTATTAACGTTTCTTGAGACTTCTAACTGGACTGTCATAACATATTTTCTGCAGAATATATTGTGTGCATAGGTATTAAAACAATCAATAAAACTATGGACCTCCTAGCCTATGTCATTTCCAAATGTAGAGGGTTTTTTTTATTCAAGAGAAGCATGATCATATTATGTAGAGGGTTTTTACTACTAGCCATACATTTTTTCATTGCATTAATATTGATATGGCTTTTATATAACATATCCAGTGCTCATTGAAGACATCTAAATATAACAGGATACTGAGAACCAGTGAACAACATGTTCAATTTATTATTTGCTTTTTTCCCATACTCATGCACATGGGAGACACGTAATGGGAACATACTAACAATGTCATATTCTGAAAATATCTCATTATCTCCCTTTATTCTCAAAGAACATATAATTTGGGTAAATTTTGCTCAATAAATTAAGGACAACTCAGCCCGTTTCAGCATAAATCATCTTTACTAAACATTTTTGTTAAAGGGGTTATCCCAAGATCAAAAGTTATTCTTAAAACACGGAATAGGGGATAAGTAGCTGATCAGTGGGATCTGTCTTCTGGTATACCCACCAATCCCAAGAATGGAGGTCAATTGTCCCAGAAGGTAACAGAGCGGTAGGGCATATGGAAGGTCAGCACTCCATTCATTCTCTATGGGGCTTTCATGGAGAATGCCCATGTATGCTTCAGCTCCATATATTTGTGGGAAAAACCACTGTTCTCATGGTTGTTGGGGGTCCTGGCAGCCATGCTCAGTACTCCTGGCATCACTGATTAGTGATGGGAGCCATAATGCCAGGAATATAAAGCATGACGGTTGAGGCTGCACCAGTAAGGCTGGATTAACATATGTCCGGCATTTGGCATAGTTTTCCTCCGGTGTGCACATAGGGAAACTGATGCTAGAACTTATTCCATTCATTTGAATTGGACCGTTCACAATCATCCAGCGTCTCTATTTTGACGCCAGATGGTTGGACACGCCGGACGGCACCTTACAGGGGAATGCAGGATGCCAAACAACTGATGACAACTGATTCACATTGTAATCAGTTATGACATCAGTTGCGTCAAGATCTAGGCTGAGTTCACCTATGCCGGATGCCGGACATATGAGAGCCCAGCCTTACATATTTGCCTAATGGAGGTTGAATATGGGAACAGCGTGGGATGAGAGAGGGAAGTAAGTAAAGTTTGTTATGTTACAGCATTTGGGGTCTTTAAAAAACAAAAAAAATATAAACATGGATAACCCTTTTAACAACGAATGATCATTTTAGCTGACTAATGACAGACAGTCATCATCTAGAGAGAAGTTGGTTGTGTTTCAACTTTTCAAGCTATAGTTCGATGAAAAATCTCTTGTTCAGAAAAGGTTATTCATCCACAAAATGTATTCATCCACAAAAGATTTGTCAGGAAAGAACATTTACATAACATACAGAGAACTTGGAAAGACTGTTCATCCTTCGCCTGGTGTCGTTCATCATAAATGACCAGTTAGAACAGCTGTTATGGCTATTGAAGACCAATATATGTAGGGCTATGTTGTACAAATGATCGATCATCAGCCTTAAGGTATCCAAACCAGTGGCCTTCTAACTGTACACCATCAGATGATGTCAGCCATATTGTTCTGAGATTGATAAGACGATACCTGTGCAGTCTGGTTGTGGCTTACCCTCCCTACAGACATTTGGCCGTAATGAATGTGTATGAGGAGGCCAGGAGAGACAACTATTAAAACTGAAAATGTATGGCCATTCTTTCCATGGTAGTTTAACCATCAGCCTTCTTCTGTCTAGTCTAAAACACAGCTCTAGCCTCCTCTAGG
Organism: Hyla sarda; assembly: GCF_029499605.1. Classification (NCBI taxonomy): domain Eukaryota; kingdom Metazoa; phylum Chordata; class Amphibia; order Anura; family Hylidae; genus Hyla; species Hyla sarda. The sequence goes on along the minus strand of NC_079191.1, from coordinate 83,763,785 downwards.
CTACTTCGCATATGGACGGAATTCCAACAAAATTTCTGTGTGCTCAAAACACCGAATTCCTCTGAAAATGTAAGCCATATTGTTTTTAATGGGATTCCACAGTGGAGTTCTGCAAAAGTAAAGACAGGTTTTATATTTTTGCAGAATGCGGCATTCCACTGTTTAAATGCAACAGCGGAATCCCATTGAACATAATGTGCAGTAAGTTTTGTCGGAATATCCGGCTGAATTATTGCACGGAAATGTCACCATGTGAACATAGCCTAATGCTTCATACCACAGCTTGACATGCTCAGAATAGCTTTTGGGAATAAGGAAAAGTTCACCAAGAAGTCAGCACATGAAGATCTGATGTCCATTACAGTAAGGATCAAGTGATTATAAATTACACAGAACTAAACCATCAGTAAGTAAAAGAGGATTATCAGATTACTACCTCACATATTACTGAGCCAAATGAGCGTCAGAGGGGGGGGGGGGGGCATAGAGTTTGATTTAATGCAAGAAGACTGTAGAGGAATTGTTACATGACATTATCTATGGCACTCTATTTCCAGGCAGAAGACAACATTTATACTCCAGTATAAAAATGACCTAGAGACAAATAACTATGTGAATTTTTTTGGCAAGCATGATTTAAATAGTGTTTTCCTGACATTTTTAGAAAATGGCATAAAATCGAAAAATAATGCACACACCCCAACGTCTGCAAGCTCTCTGGTGTGGCTCTGCTGCGATGACTTCATGTAGATTGTTCATGTGGTGGAGCAGTAATCACTGGTCTTAATGGCCTCTGCTTGTATATATGGCATTTAACGCCTACAACCTGTGATTGTCTGTAGTGTCATGTGAACAGTGTGCATAATGTCACCGCAGCAAGCCTGAAATTGGGACAACAAAATGGTGGTGGCACCGGAGTGAGTAAAAATATTTGCTCCATCTATTTTACACCATTTTCAAAAATGCCCGATTTTTATGCAGATTTTCCCCCAAAAGGTTGTGGCATGGTTATCTGAATAAAGGACAGGATATGGTTATTTTGTTGTTTCCTGTTACATAGTTAGTACGGTTGAGAAAAATACATGTCCATCAAGTTCAATTGTTGTTGAACTTGATGGACATCAGGGGCGTCGCCGAGAGGGGGGGGGGCTTAGGGGGCTATAGCCACCAGGTGTAATGCCAATAGCCCTGGGTCTCTGCAACGCCGCTGCTCACTGTTTTAAAGTGGCAGCAGTGCAATAGCGCAGAGGACACTTTAAAACAGTGAGCCTGCTGGCTGGCTCGGGTCTGACAAGGGACTCATGCAAGTGACATTTCTCCGCAGACCCACGCAGGAGGATGTCAGTGACGTCACTCGTCAGGCCTCCGCCAGAGAAAAGAAGCGCTGCCAGGTGAGTGTGTCTGTGTGTGTGTCTGTGTGTGTGTGTCTGTGTCTGCCTGCGTCGGGGGGGGCTATGCTATCTAATGTGGGGAAACTGCTACCTAATGTGTGGGAACTATGCTACCTAATGTGGGGGAATTATGCTACCCAATGTGGGGAAACTGCGCTACCTAATGTGGGGAAACTGCACTACCTAATGTGGGGAACCTATGCTATCTAATGTGGGGAAACTATGCTACCTAATGTGGGGAAACTGCTACCTTATGTGGGGAAACTGCACTGCCTAATGTGGGGGAACTATTCTGCCTACCTAATGTGGAGGACTATGCTGCCTACCTAATGTGGGGGAGCTATGCTGCCTACCTAATGTGGGGGAACTATGCTGCCTACCTAATGTGGGGGAACTATGCTGCCTATCTAATGTGGGGGAACTATGCTGCCTATCTAATGTGGGGGAACTATGCTGCCTATCTAATGTGGGGGAACTATGCCTGAACCTGGAAGGGCCAGCTTGGCAGAAAGGTATTTGACCCACATGGTGAAGAGGTGGGGTAGAGGTGTTGGCCACACCACGACCCCACCTCCATCTTATGTCCCTCTGTAGATGTAGGAAAACAACAACTTTCAGCATGCCCAGACTGGGCTTGCTGGGAGTTGCAGTTTTGCAACATCTAGAGGCACCTTGGTTGTAAAAAAAACACGGCATTGAAAGGCTTCCAGGTGTTGCAAAACTACAACTCCCAGCATGACCAGACAGCCAAAGGCTGTTTAAGCAAACTGAGAGTTGCAGCTTGAGGTACATTAGTTGGGGAATGCTGCCTTAGAAGCCTTCCAAGGTAGTGTATCACAACCAGGGTGCCTCCAGGTGTTGCAAAACTACAACTCCCAGCATGCCTATACAACCAAAGGCTGTTTGAGCATGCTGAGAGTTATAGTTTTGCCACAGCTGTAGGCACCCTGGTTGGGAAACACTCTCCTACTGTCAAACTGGGCTACCTAACTTATCTACATACATGCCTACCTAACTGCTTAGCTACATACCCAACTACCTACCTACCTAAAAAAAACTGTCTACCTGGCTAGTTACCTACCTACATACCTGACTACTTGACTACCTAGGTGCCCATTTTTACTGAGCGAGACACCAAGGGGGCATTTTTTGAGATTGTGCAGAAGATGGCACTGGCACTGGAGGGCACTGGAAAATGGGGAGTCTAACATGTTTGTCCTGCAGATGCAGAAAAGATGAAGTTTTGGCTGGAAGAAGCCATCATGTTGGTCTGATCCGAATGGAGAAGAAAAGGAAAGAGGGTGTCGCTGCTCAGAAAAGACGCCATCTGTGAGTCCCTAGATGTAATTTTATGTCTACGTTCACACGTGCGTATTTTCTGCTGCAGGTTTGCTTTAGTAGATTTTGCTGCCCACTACCTCTATATGGTCCTGTATATAATCACTTATATGGTATACAGATCCTATGTACAGCTGGTATATACCATTATATGTTCCTGTATATAATCACTTATATAGTATACAGAGCCCGTGTACAGCTGGTATATATACCTCTATATGGTCCTTTATATAATAACTTACATGGTATTCAGATCTTGTGTACAGCTAGTATCTACCTCTGTATGGTAAATGTATTTCGGAATATGGTCTTTTGTATAGTTTATTTTATTCAATAACAAATATAGTGTTATTAGTCAGTGGTAACGGTGGTGGTGGTCATTGTATGGCAGTATTGTTTGTTCCTACTGGTAACACACAAAACTAGCAGTGTGCACATGTTTCATTTATTTGGAGATGCTGAGAATTTTAGTTTTTTTGTACTGGTATTATTGGTAATATTGGTCTTAGTTTTGGTTAGATATGGTCATTAACCCCTTAAGGACTCAGGGTTTTTCAGTTTTTGCACTTTCATTTTTTCCTCCTTACCTTTTAAAAATCATAACCCTTTCAATTTTCCACCTAAAAATCCATATTATGGCTTATTTTTTGCGTCACCAATTCTACTTTGCAGTGACATTAGTCATTTTACCCAAACATTCACGCTGAAACTGAAAAAAAAATCATTGTGCGACAAAATCGAAGAAAAAAACGCCATTTTGTAACTTTTAGGGGCTTCCGTTTCTACGCAGTGCATATTTCGGTAAAAATGACACCTTATCATTATTCTGTAGGTCCATACGGTTAAAATGATACCCTACTTATATAGGTTTGATTTTGTCGTACTTCTGGAAAAAATCATAACTACATGCAGGAAAATTTATACGTTTAAAAATTTAATCTTCTGACCCCTATAATTTTTTATTTTTCCACGTACAGGGCAGTATGAGGGCTCATTTTTTGCGCCGTGAGTTTTTATTTGTACAATTTTAGTTTTGATCACTTTTTATTCATTTTTTAATGGTATAAAAAGTGACCAAAAATACTCTTTTTTGGACTTTGGAATTTTTTTGCACGTACGCCATTGACCGTACGGTTTAATTAATGATATATTTTTATAGTTCGGACATTTACGCACGCGGCAATACCACATATGTTTTTTTTTTTTTATTTACACTGTTTTATTTTTTTATGGGGAAAGGGGGGTGATTCAAACTTTTGTTAGGGAAGGGGTTAAATGACCTTTATTAACACTTTTTTTAAACTTTTTTTTTGCAGTGTTATAGGTCCCATAGGGACCTATAACACTGCACACACTGATCTCCTATGCTGATCACTGGCGTGTATTAACACGCCTGTGATCAGTGTTATCGGCGCTTGACTGCTCCTGCCTGGATCTCAGGCACGGAGCAGTCATTCGCCGATCGGACACCGAGGAGGCAGGTAAGGGCCCTCCCGGTGTCCTGTAAGCTGTTCGGGACGCCGCGATTTCACCGCGGCGGTCCCGAACAGCCCGACTGACTAGCTGGAATAGTTTCCCTTTCGCTTTAGAAGCGGCGGTCAGCTTTGACCGCCGCTTCTAGAGGGTTAATACTGCACATTGCCGCGATCGGCGGTATTAGCCGCGGGTCCCGGCCGTTGATGAGCACCGGGACAGACGCGATGTGATGCGGGGTTGCAGCGCGACCCCGCTTCTTATCGCGGGAGCCGGCGCAGGATGCAAATATACGTCCTGCGTCGCTAAGGGGCTAACAGTATGGCGGTAATATGTTGGTGATAATATTTCTCCTTGTATACTGGTATACTGTGCATGATTGGGTGTGATTGAGGGTGTGGTTAGGGGTGTGACTGGGGTGTGGTTAGGGGCATGACTGGGGTGTGGATAGAGGCATGGCTTGGCTATGGGCTCTAGCCCCTAGAAACGCCCCTGATGGACATTAGATATTACTGCTTGACTAGATATTACTGGATGTAGGATGAGGCACAGGGCACAATAAAGTGTGAAATCTTTTGCACTGGACTAATTTACTATAAGCTACTAAACTCCAAAGTACATATAAAATACACCTCGAAAACAAACTGCTAAGCACTGGTCTAGCAGAAGTTCTAGGAATAAAGCTATACTAAATCTGCCACACAACACTGAACAAACCAAACATGCAGTGATGTCCAAGGACTTTATGTTCCTATCTGCAGCCAGTGGTACTGTGCCGTATACCGTATATCAAGCTATGCTGAACAATCCCACGTCTGACAAATAAATTGATTAGACTGAATTTAGTAAATTCATATAGGTGGGCCTGAGAACTTGTCACCAAATCTGGCAGTATGTGCCTATTAATTATTAATGTCCTTCTTTTCAGATGGCAGGAGATAGGCTTGCTTTAAGGAGGTGGTGGGTAAACATGGTGCTGGTGCTTGAAGCAACCCTGTCTCCTATAAGTTGAATTGTCCTGTGGAAGGGCTGCAGGACGATCACTTTATGCCTTCTTCCATGGTTGGGGTACACAACCTATTGGGGTAAGCATATCTCTCACCCCGTTCTTTCTTTTCCCTTTATTGCTTGGACTTACTACGCTATGGAGCGCTCTCTATGTTCATTTTGGCTTCTTTTAAGATGACACATATTTCTAATGCTGAGAACATGACAGCTTCAAAGAATAGGAGAACTTTATCTGCTTTAACATTCTAAACTTTATTATTAACAATGGCTGGCATTTATCATTGTAGGTGGAAGTGAAGCATTTCTTGTGTGCTGGTAATGTATAGGAGCACCAAATTTATTAAATGGTCGCAGAGCATTTGATACATTTTGTGCAGGTCACATTCTCTGAAATTTCTGTCTTCACATACACCAAAAAGCTGAGCTAAGTCTGGGCTGGTGTCGTTTTAGAGACTTTTCAGTGGCATTGCGCCTTTTTTGCTCCATTTCACAAAAAGGCGCAGTTAATAAAACCCTTCCATATCATGTGTATTGCCAAAATCATTGGATTACAACTCAAAATCAGCAGAAATGTGTAAACCAAAAGGCACAATAAGGGCGCAAATAAACCCTGCTTGCGCCTTTTTTGCACCTTTTCTAGATACAAAAAACTGTCTAAAGACAAAGATAAATGTCGGCCAAAATGTATAAACAGCAAATGGGTTGAAAAGGGAACATAACAGCAAGGAAAATGCGGATGGGCAATAGCAAGCAGGTGCTGCAGGCAGTCGCATGGCGAAACTATTAGGGTGTTCACATATAATCCTCTATCATAGAAAGTCCAGATTATGTAGATGTGAAAGAGAAGGAAACTTCCTCACTGCTAATGTGTGCTAATGATAACAAAATATCACAAAAAAAACATTACTGCCAGGACAAAAAGAAATGCAGAATTTGAAGCAGAAACAAGACAAAAAGAGGGAGGAAGTACAGTGAAGGCAGCCGGACCGTATATAGAAAGAGGGCCCCATAGCAAATATCAAAATTGGCCTCCTATTATGGCATCTGATTTTGTCCCCCAAGGATGGAAAAGTCTGCTGTTTATTTCCCCTTTCGTTCTATGATCCACTGGTCAATACCCCTTCTATTAATTTGCTGACAATACTTTTCCCTGGAGAGAGGAGTTCTGCACAGATTCTTACCAATATAAAAAGGAATGAGACAACCAAGACAGGGCCCCATAGCAGACGCATGGTCTACCACTATGGCATGGTCTGCCTTGAAGGCAGAGTATGTTCACACTGAGGAATTCAAGAGGAATTCACGAGGAATCATTTTGGTCAGGAAATTGTTGCCTTCTGTCATTTTATCCATCAATCAGAATTCAAGCGGAATTTAAGCAGAATTTGAGTGGAATTCGAGCGGAATTTGAGCCGAATTTCCACACAGAAATGAAGAGGAATGAAGGAGGAGGCTATTTAATTCTACTTTTCTGAATTCTGCTTAAATTCAACTTGAATTCCACTTGAATTCCGCGTGAAAACGATGTCAGGCGGAAACATTTTTTACCTTTGACTTCTATTGGATTCTGCTCAAGGATTCCGCTTGAAGAATTAACATGTTCTTTCTTCAAGCGGAAAGGAATTTAGCATCGGAATTACGCAGCGTGATGTGTTGCAGTTGCATTGCAGTGTTTATCTGTATCACATCAGGTTCTAACAGTAAGTCATGGAATATATTTTATTTTCAGCATTGAAAACTGCAATGCAACCGTGTGTTTTCTCCCTAAGGGTACGTGTAATGTCCCAGTACAGGTACATGGTCCTATACTACCTGTAGGCCCTGTCAGGTTGAGTCCCTCAGTGACCTGGAGGCTCCCCTGCAGGGTCTCCCCCCGTTGTCTCTCTGTTGGTTTAATAAATGTGTGTATGTTCCTTTAATGCTTAGACAGGATCCCTATGTATAGATAGTTTAAAGGACCTGTGGAGGTCTCAAGGACCTGTGAGTAAGCCTGTCACATGTTATGTTATACAGTCATATGATTTGTTGTAACATGTACTCCCAGAGAGCACCAGCTTTGACCTATGACCCACAGCTTGACCAATGGGCTTTAGTCCAGCCCCCCACTATATAAAGGGGTGGCCATCTTTAATTAGCTCTCTTAGCTTTACCACCTGCTGCTGAGAACAAGTCTTTGCTGAGGCAGCAAGCACCAGAGGCCTTAGAGTCAAGTGTTCAGCATCTGGAGCACCCCAAAAGCTACAAGTCTCTCCAGTAAGTCTGCAAGTCTATGTCTGATGTCACTACATCTAGTCAAGTCCTGCACATAGTCAAGTCAAATCTTGCACATAGTCAAGTCAAGTCTAATTACAAGTCAAAGTCAAGTTTATTACAAGTATTGGTCCAGCAAGCTGCGAGGTCCTCTGGGTCCTGGCCACCTCTCTGGGAATTCTGGCCTTAGCTGTGAAGATAATTACACCTGTCTCAGTAAAGTCTCTGTTTATCCATAACTGGTTGTGGACTCTTTATTCACTACTGGCCCGTGAAATAGCGGAGAATCCGGGCGTGTGGTGTTCCGGAACCCGAAAACCACACTGGCATCATGAACACATAGGGGTTAATACCATCCGACCCTCGGGGTTAATAACATCTGATCCCACCACTCTCACCTAACACTTGTGGTCCCGCCATTCACCCGGTGGTTACCACATACATTCACACGGGAGAAAATGATTCTGCATAGAGCAGAAGTGATCTCTATTTAGCACTTATGTACACAGAAATGTGCCAAGTATTTAGCAGGATTTGACCAGACAAAAAAATACTTAGGTAGGGGCTATAAAAAAAGATGCTATACCCACCTTTCTTTTGGCTGCTTGTATTATGGTATTACTGGGGCAAGGGCTGGCATGTGGAATTGACCGCTCAGCCAGTCAGTAGCCTAGCCACAGCAGTGCCTCGCCTTTTGTCCCTGGTGGTAGAGAGGAAGGTAAGTATAGCACTTTTTTCTTCATAGTGCCTGCATGAAAAATACTCCCTGGAATACTCCTTTAAAGGGGTACTCCGGCGCTTAGACATCTTATCCCCTATCCAAAAGATAGGGATAAGATGCCTGATCGCGGGGGTCCCGCTGCTGGGGACCCCTGTGATCTTGCACGCAGCACCCCAGTTAAAATCAGTCACGCCCCCTCCCATAGGCTTGTATTGAGGGGCGGAGCGTGATGTCACACGGGGCGGAGGCGTGACGTCACACGGGGGCGGAGGCGTTACGTCACACGCCGCCTGCCCCATGGTCGCCGGTAATCAGACCCAGAGCGAACATGCTCCAGGGACTGATTTTAACTGGGGTGCTGCGTCCAAGATCACGGGGGTCCCCAGGAGATGTCTAAGCGCCGGAGTACCCCTTTAAAGGTCAGAATACTGTATGATTTAATATTCTTCTAAGAAACTATAATTAGTGATCGTCATCAATATAACTAGATATTTTTATTATATTTAGAACATTTCCTATACAGTACTAACATTCAGTTTGGGCAATGACTATTGCTGATTACATTTCTGACTCAACCACAAGAATAAAGCGCTTGTCTTGTCAACATCAGCATCCCGAATATCTTCCTCCTCTCAGGCAGGTCCTGGATTTTCTCCAAGTGTCAAAATATCCGCAGAGCAATATAAACTGTAGCAGGAAAAAAATGACATTGATAATCCATTGCATTGCCGTTTCCTGTATAGTGTCATATGCTGTAACCAAATAAAGAATTCCCTAAAAACTCCTCACATCCGGGCTGCAGACTGGTTACATTTTTTTTTGTTATTTGGCCTTTAACTGTTAGGTAGAGGCAGCTTTGGGTTAAAGTTCAAAAAGAAATGAAATGTACAAAAATACAAAGCAGTATATGACCAAATGGGCATACGTGAGAAAAAAAACCTTAATAGTGGCCCATCGGGTTATCAATCTATTGTCAAGGGACCCAACTAAGGGTTAGCCTATAGCTCTTTGCTTGTTTGTCCGCTGTTCACAGGTCCTATGAAATAGGGTCCTAACAAGTACTCCTGAAGTGCATTAGTGCTTAGAAAGAAATTTCCAGATTCCATATCATGGCCCTATCATTTCATATCATGTCCAGAATAACCAAAATCAACATGCCAGCTACTTCCTGGGCGATGACATGGGACCGAACTTTATTGTGTTCTGGTCTTACTGTCTGAGGTTGAAGGGGTTATCCAGTTCCTATTCTGCCTGGGCTGCAAAATAAAAATAACTAAATTTAACTTACTTTGAGCCGCTCCCCCGGTGCGCCTAAATTAGTCTCCTGTCCTTTGGCCCCGGTCTTCTTCCATATTCTGGGGTCTGACACATCGCACTGTTCTGAGCTTATTGCCGGCCACAGTGATGTTCTGCCTTGGCTAGTGATATGCTGAGTGTCAGTGTCATGCAATGGCCCCAGGCCCAACCTTCTTGGTGGTGCCCAGGCCTGTTACGTGACAATGCCCTTCAGTGTATCACCGGCCAAGGCAGGACATCACTGGACGTCACCACTGGTGAAAAGCTCAGTGCAGTGTGATGCAACGGGCCCCAGAATGCGGAAGAAGACCGGGGCCGAAGGACTGGAGACTGATATTGACGCACTGTGGGAGCGGCGGAAGGTATGTTGAAGTTTGATATTTTTCTTTTTGAAGCCCGGGCAAAATGGGACCATAAAAAAAAAAATCACTGGATAACCCCATTAACCTTAGACAATGAGACCAGGTCAGAAAGAGAAAACAAAAAATAAAAGATACCCATGCTAACGTCTTGCCAATGTGGGGAAATAAAACATTTTAAAATAAGCACTATACAACAATCGGGAGTGGCTTAGTTTTATTTATGATGTGAACAAAATATATACAGGGTGGGCCATTTATATGGATACACCTTAATAAAATGGGAATGGTTGGTGATATTAACTTCCTGTTTGTGGCACATTAGTATATGTGAGGGGGGAAACTTTTCAAGATGGGGGGTGACCATGGCGGCCATTTTGAAGTCGGCCATTTTGAATTCAACTTTAGTTTTTTCAATAGGAAGAGGGTCATGTGACACATCAAACTTATTGGGAATTTCACAAGAAAAACAATGATGTGCTTGGTTTTAACGCAACTTTATTCTGTCATGAGTTATTTACAAGTTTCTGACCACTTATAAAATGTGTTCAATGTGCTGCCTATTGTCAATGCAACCCTCTTCTCCCACTCTTCACACACTGATAGCAACACCGCAGGAGAAATGCTAGCACAGGCTTCCAGTATCCGTAGTTTCAGGTGCTGCACATCTCGTATCTTCACAGCATTTACAATTGCCTTCAGATGACCCCAAAGATAAAAGTCTAAGGGGGTCAGATCAAGAGACCTTGGGGGCCATTCAACTGGCCCACAACGACCAATCCACTTTATAGGATACTTGTTCATCTAGGAATGCTCTGACCTGACACCCATAATGTGGTGATCACCATCTTGCTGGAAAAACTCAGGGAACGTGCCAGCTTCAGTGCATAAAGAGGGAAACACATCATCACGTAGCAATTTTGCATATCCAGTGGCCTTGAGGTTTCCATTGATGAAGAATGGCCCCACTATCTTTGTACCACATATACCACACCATACCATCAATTTTTGTGTTTCAACAGTCTTGGAGGGATCTATCCAATGTGGGTTAGTGTCAGACCAATAGCGGTGGTTTTGTTTGTTAACTTCACCATTCACATAAAAGTTTGCCTCATCACTGAACAAAATATTCTTCGTAAACTGAGGGTCCGGTTCCAATTTTTGTTTTGCCCATTCTGCAGCACCTGAAATTACGGATACTGGAAGCCTGTGCTAGCATTTCTCCTGCGATGTTGCTATCAGTGTGTGAAGAGTGGGAGAAGAGGGTTGCATTGACAATCCAACACAATGGGCAGCACATTGAACACATTTTATAAGTGGTCAGAAACTTGTATATAACTCATGAAAGAATAAAGTTACGTTAAAACCAAGCACATCATTGTTTTTCTTGTGAATTCCCAATAAGTTTGATGTGTCACATGACCCTCTTCCTATTGAAAAAACAAAAGTTGGATTCAAAATGGCCGACTTCAAAATGGCCGCCATGGTCACCACCCATCTTGAAAAGTTTCCCCCTTCACGCATACTAATGTGCCACAAACAGGAAGTTAATATCACCAACCGTTCCCATTTTATTAAGGTGTATCCATATAATGGCCCACCCTGTATAACTACCCCACCCCAAACAAACAAAAGCCTTGAAATAATTCCTATTGCCTGCTGCTATCCCATCAAATGGACTCTTAATTTCTCTGAAGAATATAAGAATAAATAAAGAGAAAAATTAGAGCAGACTACAGGATCCTTTGATTCATATTATTATAGCAAGTATTAAGCTTAAAGGGGTACTCCACTGGAAAACATTTTTTTTAAATCAACTGGTGCCAGAAAGTTAAACAGATTTGTAAATTACTTCTATTAAAAAATATTTTTTCTTCCAGTACTTATCAGCTGCTGTATGCTCCATAGGAAGTTCTTTACTTTTGGAATTTCTTTTCTCTCTGACCACAGTGCTCTCTGCTGACACCTCTGTCCATGTAAGGAACTGTCCAGAGCAGGAGAGGTTTGCTATGGGGATTCGCTCCTACTCTGGACAGTTCCTAAAATGGACAGAGCTGTCAGCAGAGAGCACTGTGGTCAGACAGAAAGGAAATTCAAAAGGAAAATAACTTCCTGTGGATCATACAGCAGATGATAAGTACTGGAAGGATTAAGATTTAAATAGAAGTAATTTACAATAAATAGAAGTAATTTACAAATCTGTTTAACTTTCTGGCACCAGTTGATTTAAAAAATAAAAAAAAAATGTTTTCTAGTGGAGTACCCCTTTAAAGGGGTATTCCGGGATTTATTTTTATGTGATTATGCTATAGGGGCTGTAAAGTTAGTGTACCTCATAATATAGTGTCTGTACCTGTGTTTCATGGTGGTCTCACAATTCTTCAGGGATTTTTGCCCCTAAGTTTATTTTTAGCAGCATACAAAATGAGTGTCATCTCAGGTTTTCCCAGGTTGCAGTGTGATTGAGACATTACATCACTAGTCAGGTGTTCAGAGGGAGCCTGTCTTTGCTTCAATGGGTGGAGCGACCGCTGGGTGGGAGAGCATTCTGCAAGAATTTGCAACAGCTGGAGGCACCCTGCTCAGAAAACACACTGGTCTATTGCATTGAAGGAAGCACAGATGTGTTTCAATTGGTGACGTGGATGATGTGTAGGAGGAAGAAAAATTACCTCACACTTACACACAAGGAACTGTGGGATTTGTAGTTTGAGAGAACAAACTCCAACAGGAAATGGCCAGTTCACAAAATATAGCCTCAGTGTTATGGTAATCTCACAAACATAGCCATTTAATCCCAAAACAAGCACGGATCTTTCCTAAGATTGTTCATTACTGTCTGGCAGGTATGTACTAAAATCACTTTCAGGTGGATAACCTAAGCCCCAATGTGCATCAAATCTGTGTTTTGTTGTTTTAAAATAACTTTTTTAATGTATTTTATCCGTAATGTAAATTATCCTTATTAGAATAAAACAATAGTGTCTTCCTTGTGGATCGCTACCCAGGAAGCTGACCTCAAAGCTGGGGGGAGTAGTGATTGATTTGCTCCCCTCAGTGAAGATTCTTGACTGCATTTGATCCCTTCTAAAATGATATGACAGGATTTCTTTATCACTAGATCCTGTAGCCCACTCTCCTTTTTGTCTTGGTTTATTCCAGGAACTGTATAAATAAGGTGTAAATGCTTCTCCTTTATTGAAGAAGTATTCAGATTTCCATTATATCTAGGGAGAAGCTCAGTGCTAACAAACATTCTCCAAAAAGGATGAAAAAAATATTAAAAATAAAATAAAAAATAAAATATTCCTGACTGCCTTCATCCCTGTGCAAGAGTCTTTTTGTCTATATATTAAATCCAGCCCTGGATAAAGGTCACAGTTTACCCTTTCTATTTGCATTACATGGCTGTTAGATTCCAGGACTTCCAATGGTTTATTTTTGCATTTTGCTTTCCCAATTTGCTTTCTGCTCGGTTGCAGCCATCCTGGAATTTACATAATGTGAAATGACATCCAGGGCAATAGGAAGAAACCAAATGCGCCCTTTCCAGCAGCCTGCGGCCCGCTGAACTCTCGTCCAGGCGTCTTTCTTCAGGTTGCAGCGGAGAAGTCGGCATGAGATTTTAAATAATGCCTTCCATTGTCTTTAGCCTAAAATAAGAATATTATAGTGATCAATGTAACACATGTAATACAGCAATGTATGAACAATATTAAGTAAAATGCAACATAATAAAGACTATTTCTTAGATCTAAACAATTCTGAAGATCATCATAGCCATTGTTGTAAACCAGCAAACAGTTCCACAATTAACAATTTATAGTGTGGTGTCCCGGTGCCGTATCCTATCCGGTACCTTTTTATTGTGGGTCCCTATAGCCAGAGTCCCTAGGATGTCAGGGTTCCTGTTGTCCTGTTCACCCCTAGTCACCTCTCATCCAGATGGTTATTGCACCAATAGCTTACTTAGGAAGCATGTAAATATTATATAAAAGCTCTATAAATAGTTAATTACCTGTCCCATAGCGTAACAGGACCTGCGGGGTCACGTGGTTAGGTGAACTCTATGGTATTTCTGCTTGAGGACCTTTGGAGGTCCTTGTGACATAGTCAATCCCATCACTCATTGTAACAGTGAATGACGGATGTTCGGACCAATCAGATTAGCCCCGCCCCCTGCCCATATAAGGGAGCAGCGGCCATGTTCTCGCTCTCTTGTTCCTGTGCAAGCAAGCAAGAAGCATCTGCGCTGCTGAGATCTGTGAGTCTAGGCCTGAAGCTTGCGGCGACGGCCGATAACTTCTAAATTCTGAGTGCATCAATCCCCACGCACTGTGCAAGATCACCGGACCTTATCTATCCCCTAAATCCGGACGGATCTGCAATAATTACCCTAAATTCAGAGACTTTCATTTATTTCAAGGTCCGCAACAATTGTCAGTCATTGAGCTATATAAAGACTGTATTCCGGAGACTATCATTGTTCATTGGATGTACCGCAAGCACTTAAGTAAAGTTACCCAAGTTCAAGTTCAAGTACATTGTGGACCTTTAGTCATTTCATTATATGCACCTGTCGATTCAGGGAAGGGCGGCGATAGGCCGGAGAATTACCTCAGCATTCTAGCCCTCAGCCTGGCATCACAAACTATAGGGCTAACATTAACCCCTTATCTACTACAACATCCCAACTACCATACACTCCCCAAGGCTACCACAAAGCCTTTTTGGCGTTGCACGAACAGGATACGGGTGTGCGCCTAATACAGTCGCCATTAGTGAAAGTGTACTCCCCCCCAGAAAATGAACTTTATTCATGTGTTGTAAACCGTGTTGCTGTGTACAGGAACGGTGCTTGTGGAGCACCACACAAGGGGGCCAAGAGAAAAGTAATGGGGAGGCGAAGATTCATCTAGTACTGAAATGTGTAAACTGCGCAATGAGTTCATGCTGCGATCCGTTGGTCCGGTCAGCACAGGCGGAGCCGAACTGCTGCCGGAAAAGCGTGCGAAGAAACCCTGCGCCACGCCCCGCCCCTGGGCGTGGCCACCAAGTTGCTGTGTTGCAGTCAAAAGGGAACTCAGAGATACAGGAGTCATTTCTGGAGGGACCGGAAGTCGGGGCTGCACCGACAGTGTCCTTCCTGCCCAGTGCCATTTTGAAGAAGCCCACTATAAAAGACACCACGCAGAGCAACCTCTTCAGTCTGCACGGAGAGCCGGAGAGTACAGACATGGCAGAGAGCAGCGTTCCATGTGGTGCAGTTGGCAAAATGGTGCCAGATACACGGAAAGTTGTGGCAGTCGCAGACCAACTTTTTCAAGAGCTTGCTGACCGTCTGCAGCGGTTGTCATTAGACGAAGAGGGGGTCTGCAATCTTCCCCTACTGCCTGATGATGACGACGATTGGTCAGAAACACCTCCAGCGGAAAGCGCAGGGACACCTGGAGGTGCATCACCGGTGAGATTGTCCCCTTACCACAGAACCTGGGGCTCGTGGGCCGAGATCCCGTTGGAGGAGTCTGCTGTGAGTACCCCGCCAGAGGCGGCCTATTCTTCCTCCTCCAGCCCTGAGGTCATTCCTCGATCAAGCTTGCCAAGTGCACGACCGTGCTCAGCAAAATTACCGCAATGGGTGTTCGGAGATGAGCCGGAGCTGATCGAGTACATGCACAGAGTACTTCAACCTTTACCTGGGAAGCCACTCCCACCAATCCCAACTGCAGAAAGGGAAAGGGCCCGTCAAGAAGCCGAGCTGGCCGAATTGATGGAAAAGCTAAAGGCCCGATACAAAGAACTCTATGCTCCCAAGCACGTGCATTTGCCTTATGAAGAAAGAATGCGGTATCAAGAAAATACCAAAGAAATGGAGCCAAGTACATCCGTAAATGGGATCAACTCCGAGAAGGGGAGGAGCCGTTAGAAAGAAGAAGAGCAACTGTGACCAAGTTAGACAAGGTCAGAGGTTATGGGACACTCCTTGACTGCCACACTGGGCAGACCATCCTCGTAAACCAGCGAGCAGTGCAAAGGCCATATCTCCATAAGAAATTCTACACTTTGGAGGTGGGTGAAATTGTGGAGTACACCCCCATCCAGAGCCTTCGTGGAGAATGGGCTGCAGCGGTCACCAGACCAACAGCCCCAACACAGCTTCCTTTCAAATATTTCTCATCAACGGATTGGGAGTCCGATCCCTTCAACTTGAGGCCAACAAGATCTGCTCCTAAAGCCTCCACCAACGCACCCAAGGAGGAGGAGCTTCGACAGTCAAGTTCATCATCTTCTCTGTACAGCAAAGAGTCAAGTTCATCATCTTCTATGTACAGCAAAGAGCCAAGTTCTTCATTTTCTACAGGTCGTCGAGAGTCAAGTCCTGCTCAAGATCAAGAAAGCAAGCCCAAACTGCGAGCACCAAAGACCGTACCTAGACCCTCTCGGAGCAATGAGAGTTTGCCTCCTGCACAGGGACCAACGTATGTACCAAGGCCCTCTTCTGCCATGGAGAGTTTGCCTGCTTCCAGGGTACCAACAAAAGAGTCGTGGGTCCATCCTAATTTGGAGATGGTACTCAAGCCCTATTGCCCCACTTTGATCCCGGCTAGTAAGCCTATAACCCCTTCTCATGCTGCCTTCCACAACTCCATCCTCACCAATGTGGCTTGGCAAAGTTATGTTAAGTCCAATCCTGCCCCTGATGTTGGCAGATATAGAGAAACCAAGAGAGGCACTACAAGAGTAAAGAAGAACATCTTCTAAAGAGACTCTAAAGTAATGTCTTATTGTTTTTTTTGTCTAACCATTTTGTCTTATAGTAACCAAGTTCAAGAATTGTGCCTAGCAGGACTGTGCTAAGATTGTTCCAGTTCAAAGTTCAGCAACGTAACCACTAAGCTTGTGCCCGACTATTAAGTCATGAGACTCCTAGCTTGTAGGAGATTCACTAAGGACTGTTACGCCGAGCGCTCCGGGTCCCCGCTCCTCCCCGGAGCGCTCGCTACACTCTCTCCGCTGCAGCGCTCCGGTCAGATCCACTGACCCGGGGCGCTGCGGTTCTGCTTCCAGCCGGGATGCGATTCGCGATGCGGGTAGCGCCCGCTCGCGATGCGCACCCCGGCTCCCGTACCTGACTCGCTCTCCCTCGGTCCTGTCCCGGCGCGCGCGGCCCCGCTCCCTAGGGCGCGCGCGCGCCGGGTCTTTGCGATTTAAAGGGCCACTGCGCCGCTGATTGGCGCAGTGATTCCAATTAGTGTCTTCACCTGTGCACTTCCCTATATCACCTCACTTCCCCTGCACTTCCCTGCCGGATCTTGTTGCCATTGTGCCAGTGAAAGCGTTCCTTGTATGTTCCTAGCCTGTGTTCCAGACCTCCTGCCGTTGCCCCTGACTACGATCCTTGCTGCCTGCCCCGACCTTCTGCTACGTCCGACCTTGCTTCTGTCTACTCCCTTGTACCGCGCCTATCTTCAGCAGCCAGAGAGGTTGAGCCGTTGCTAGTGGATACGACCTGGTCACTACCGCCGCAGCAAGACCATCCCGCTTTGCGGCGGGCTCTGGTGAAAACCAGTAGTGACTTAGAACCGATCCACTAGCACGGTCCACGCCAATCCCTCTCTGGCACAGAGGATCCACTACCCGCCAGCCGGCATCGTGACAGTAGATCCGGCCATGGATCCCGCTGAAGTTCCTCCGCCAGTTGTCGCTGACCTCACCACGGTGGTCGCCCAGCAGTCACAACAGATAGCGCAACAAGGCCAACAGCTGTCTCAACTGACCGTTATGCTACAACAGTTACTACCACAGCTTCAGCAGTCATCTCCTCCGCCAGCTCCTGCACCTCCTCCGCAGCGAGTGGCCGCTCCTGGGCTACGCCTATCCTTGCCGGATAAATTTGATGGGGACTCTAAGTTTTGCCGTGGCTTTCTTTCCCAATGTTCCCTGCATCTGGAGATGATGTCGGACCTGTTTCCCACTGAAAGGTCTAAGGTGGCTTTCGTAGTCAGCCTTCTGTCCGGAAAAGCCCTGTCATGGGCCACACCGCTCTGGGACCGCAATGACCCCGTCACTGCCTCTGTACACTCCTTCTTCTCGGAAATCCGAAGTGTCTTTGAGGAACCTGCCCGAGCCTCTTCTGCTGGGACTGCCCTGTTGAACCTGGTCCAGGGTAATTCTTCCGTTGGCGAGTATGCCGTACAATTCCGTACTCTTGCTTCAGAATTGTCCTGGAATAATGAGGCCCTCTGCACGACCTTTAAAAAAGGCCTATCCAGCAACATTAAAGATGTTCTGGCCGCACGAGAAATTCCTGCTAATCTACATGAACTTATTCACCTAGCCACTCGCATTGACATGCGTTTTTCCGAAAGGCGTCAGGAGCTCCGCCAAGATATGGACTCTGTTCGCACGAGGCGTTTCTTCTCCTCGGCTCCTCTCTCCTCTGGTCCCCTGCAATCTGTTCCTGTGCCTCCCGCCGTGGAGGCTATGCAGGTCGACCGGTCTCGCCTGACACCTCAAGAGAGGACACGACGCCGCATGGAGAACCTCTGCCTGTACTGTGCTAGTACCGAACACTTCCTGAGGGATTGTCCTATCCGTCCTCCCCGCCTGGAAAGACGTACGCTGACTCCGCACAAAGGTGAGACAGTCCTTGATGTCTACTCTGCTTCTCCACGTCTTACTGTGCCTGTGCGGATGTCTGCCTCTGCCTTCTCCTTCTCTACCGTGGCCTTCTTGGACTCTGGATCTGCAGGAAATTTTATTTTGGCCTCTCTCGTCAACAGGTTCAACATCCCAGTGACCAGTCTCGCCAGACCCCTTTACATCAATTGTGTAAACAATGAAAGATTGGACTGTACCATACGCTTCCGCACGGAGCCCCTTCTAATGAGCATCGGATCTCATCACGAGAGGATTGAACTTTTGGTCCTCCCCAATTGCACCTCGGAAATTCTCCTTGGACTTCCCTGGCTTCAACTCCATTCCCCAACCCTGGATTGGTCCACTGGGGAGATCAAGAGTTGGGGGCCCTCTTGTTCCAAGGACTGTCTAAGACCGGTTCCCAGTAACCCTTGCCGTGACTCTGTGGTTCCCTCAGTAACCGGTCTCCCTAAGGCCTATATGGACTTCGCGGATGTTTTCTGCAAAAAACAAGCTGAGACTCTACCTCCTCACAGGCCTTATGATTGCCCTATCGACCTCCTCCCGGGTACTACTCCACCCCGGGGCAGAATTTATCCTCTCTCTGCCCCAGAGACTCTTGCCATGTCTGAGTATGTCCAGGAAAATTTAAAAAAGGGCTTTATCCGTAAATCCTCCTCTCCTGCCGGAGCTGGATTTTTCTTTGTGTCCAAAAAAGATGGCTCCCTACGTCCTTGCATTGACTACCGCGGTCTTAATAAAATCACGGTTAAGAACCGCTACCCCCTACCCCTCATCTCTGAACTCTTTGATCGCCTCCAAGGTGCCCACATCTTTACTAAATTGGACTTAAGAGGCGCCTATAACCTCATCCGCATCAGAGAGGGGGATGAGTGGAAAACGGCGTTTAACACCAGAGATGGACACTTTGAGTATCTGGTCATGCCCTTTGGCCTGTGCAACGCCCCTGCTGTCTTCCAAGACTTTGTCAATGAAATTTTTCGTGATCTGCTATACTCCTGTGTTGTTGTATATCTGGACGATATCCTAATTTTCTCTGCCAATCTAGAAGAACACCGCCAGCATGTCCGTATGGTTCTTCAGAGACTTCGTGACAATCAACTCTATGCCAAAATTGAGAAATGTCTGTTTGAATGCCAATCTCTTCCTTTTCTAGGATATTTGGTCTCTGGCCAGGGACTACAAATGGATCCAGACAAACTCTCTGCCGTCTTAGATTGGCCACGCCCCTCCGGACTCCGTGCTATCCAACGCTTTTTGGGGTTCGCCAATTATTACAGGCAATTTATTCCACATTTTTCTACCGTTGTGGCTCCTATCGTGGCTTTAACCAAAAAAAATGCCGATCCCAAGTCGTGGCCTCCTCAAGCGGAAGACGCCTTTAAACGACTCAAGTCTGCCTTTTCTTCGGCTCCCGTGCTCTCCAGACCTCACCCTTCCAAACCCTTCCTATTGGAGGTTGATGCCTCCTCAGTGGGAGCTGGAGCTGTTCTTTTACAAAAAAATTCTTCCGGGCATGCTGTCACTTGTGGTTTTTTTTCTAGGACCTTCTCTCCGGCGGAGAGGAACTACTCCATCGGGGATCGAGAGCTTCTAGCCATTAAATTAGCACTTGAGGAATGGAGGCATCTGCTGGAGGGATCAAGATTTCCAGTTATTATTTACACCGACCACAAGAACCTCTCCTACCTCCAGTCTGCCCAACGGCTGAATCCTCGCCAGGCCCGGTGGTCTCTGTTCTTTGCCCGATTTAATTTTGAGATTCACTTTCGTCCTGCCGATAAGAACATTAGGGCCGATGCTCTCTCTCGTTCCTCGGATGCCTCAGAAGTTGAACTCTCTCCGCAACACATCATTCCTCCTGACTGCCTGATTTCCACTTCTCCAGCCTCCATCAGGCAAACTCCTCCAGGAAAGACCTTTGTTTCTCCACGCCAACGCCTCGGAATCCTCAAATGGGGTCACTCCTCCCATCTCGCTGGTCATGTGGGCATCAAGAAATCTGTGCAACTCATCTCCCGCTTCTATTGGTGGCCGACTCTGGAGACGGATGTTGTGGACTTTGTGCGAGCCTGCACTATCTGTGCCCGGGATAAGACTCCTCGCCAGAAGCCCGCTGGTTTTCTTCATCCCCTGCCTGTCCCCGAACAGCCTTGGTCTCTGATTGGTATGGATTTTATTACTGATTTACCCCCTTCCCGTGGCAACACTGTTATTTGGGTGGTCGTTGATCGATTCTCCAAAATGGCACATTTCATCCCTCTTCCTGGTCTTCCTTCAGCGCCTCAGTTGGCTAAACAATTTTTTGTACACATTTTTCGTCTTCACGGATTGCCTACGCAGATCGTCTCGGATAGAGGCGTCCAATTCGTGTCTAAATTCTGGAGGGCTCTCTGTAAACAACTCAAGATTAAATTAAATTTTTCTTCTGCATATCATCCCCAGTCCAATGGACAAGTAGAAAGAATTAACCAAGTCTTGGGTGATTATTTGCGACATTTTGTTTCCTCCCGCCAGGATGACTGGGCAGATCTCCTTCCATGGGCCGAATTCTCGTATAACTTCAGAGTCTCTGAATCTTCCTCCAAATCCCCATTTTTCGTGGTGTACGGCCGTCACCCTCTTCCCCCCCTCCCTACCCCCTTGCCCTCTGGTCTGCCCGCTGTGGATGAAATTTCTCGTGACCTTTCCATTATATGGAGAGAGACCCAAAATTCTCTCCTACAGGCTTCATCACGCATGAAGAGGTTCGCGGATAAGAAAAGAAGAGCTCCTCCCGTTTTTTCCCCTGGAGACAAGGTATGGCTCTCCGCTAAATATGTCCGCTTCCGTGTCCCTAGCTACAAGTTGGGCCCACGCTATCTTGGTCCTTTCAAAATTTTGTGTCAAATTAATCCTGTCTCTTACAAACTTCTTCTTCCTCCTTCTCTTCGTATCCCTAATGCCTTTCACGTCTCTCTTCTTAAACCACTCATCCTCAACCGTTTTTCTCCCAAATCTGTTCCTCCCACTCCTGTTTCCGGCTCCTCGGACATCTTCTCTGTCAAAGAGATCTTAGCCTCTAAAAAGGTCAGAGGGAAAACTTTTTTTCTAGTGGACTGGGAGGGTTGTGGTCCTGAAGAGAGATCCTGGGAACCTCAGGACAACATCCTAGATAAAAGTCTGCTCCTCAGGTTCTCAGGCCCTAAAAAGAGGGAGAGACCCAAGGGGGGGGGTACTGTTACGCCGAGCGCTCCGGGTCCCCGCTCCTCCCCGGAGCGCTCGCTACACTCTCTCCGCTGCAGCGCTCCGGTCAGATCCACTGACCCGGGGCGCTGCGGTTCTGCTTCCAGCCGGGATGCGATTCGCGATGCGGGTAGCGCCCGCTCGCGATGCGCACCCCGGCTCCCGTACCTGACTCGCTCTCCCTCGGTCCTGTCCCGGCGCGCGCGGCCCCGCTCCCTAGGGCGCGCGCGCGCCGGGTCTTTGCGATTTAAAGGGCCACTGCGCCGCTGATTGGCGCAGTGATTCCAATTAGTGTCTTCACCTGTGCACTTCCCTATATCACCTCACTTCCCCTGCACTTCCCTGCCGGATCTTGTTGCCATTGTGCCAGTGAAAGCGTTCCTTGTATGTTCCTAGCCTGTGTTCCAGACCTCCTGCCGTTGCCCCTGACTACGATCCTTGCTGCCTGCCCCGACCTTCTGCTACGTCCGACCTTGCTTCTGTCTACTCCCTTGTACCGCGCCTATCTTCAGCAGCCAGAGAGGTTGAGCCGTTGCTAGTGGATACGACCTGGTCACTACCGCCGCAGCAAGACCATCCCGCTTTGCGGCGGGCTCTGGTGAAAACCAGTAGTGACTTAGAACCGATCCACTAGCACGGTCCACGCCAATCCCTCTCTGGCACAGAGGATCCACTACCCGCCAGCCGGCATCGTGACAAGGACTGTACCCGGCTGATTTGTGGTAAGGCCGTGTTTTTCTTCCCCTTCCTATGAACTCCTAGTGTAGGTGGACTGCTAATCCTTACACGCCCATTTGTATATTTGCCTTGGACTCTTAGTGTAGGTGTACTGCTGATCCTTACACGTCTGCTTTATGTATATACCAGCAGCTTCATAAGAACTCTTTCGCTAAATGTTGCACTTATCGGGAGAATGCACCTGAAACATGTTGGAGTGTTGATAATTATATAGTAAAAATGTATACGGTTCTGTACACAGGAAGGTGTTCTCGTGTCTGTGTACATAAAAAAAATAGGTAAGGTTTGTACTTAGAAAAAATAGTCTAATGTCTATGTACATAAAAAGTAAGTTAGAGTTGTACACAGAAAATATCGACGCACTGCACGTGTACACTCAACACTAAAAATATATATAATTCTTGTACATACAAATGTATAAAATGCTGAAGGTGTTTAGTAGGTAGCTCAACAGGGGACACCTCGGCTCCTTCGAGGGTAGTATTATTGCTGTCGCCCATCGCTAGCACCTGTCTCAACAAAAATAGTAGGGAGGATTCACCTTAAAATAGTACTTGCACAGATAGTACCCTAGATTACTAACTTAAATGTACTACCTCAAGTTTCTCTAGTACATACATCCAAATAAATATTTCACTTAAGAAAACACTTGGGAATTGTAGCATATTGATACCCAATTACTGCCACTGTTAGGTACACTTCTCCTTCATTGCGTGTGTGAGATGCTCTTCCTGGCCAGTAGGTGCTTTTGCTAATATAGAATTAAACACGTAATTCTAAGAATAACCTAGATAGGTTGTTTGAAAGTGCTTTAGGGATAAGTAGCGTGTAGCCGATAAACCCTAGCAGCCACCCTTACTGTGACCTAGCCTCCAGCTAGCCAGTATAACCTTATGTGTACTTACAGGTAACATATTGTTGGCGAATAAAATGTGTGAGATAATAAAAGTGTCTAGTCAGCTTGAAACTAAAGGTAAATAGAGCTGCACTAATGTCTAGATAGTCTCATGTATAGAGAGTTATACTAATGTTCAGTTTAGCCTCATAGAATGTGTAGAGAATTAATAGGATGTCTTAGGAGCTAGCAACTACATGTCAGATAGCTGCCTAATTGTCTAGTAAGCTTTAGACTGTATAATAAGTTTAATAAAGTTGTCTAGGAAGCTAGAAACTAAAGGATAGATAGCTTCTTCAAATGTCTAGATAGCATTCTTGTCTAGATATCACCGATGCCTAGATAGATTCTAATTGTCTAGTCCAGATACTAGTAAGAGTATCAAAAGAATGTAAATGTGTTCAATGTTTACTTAGGATGTATAGCAAATTTATAGATCATCCTGTTCTAGTCCTGGTCCCGCTGTCTTAGGGGACAGAGTCGAGGTCGACTTATCTTTAGTAAGGGGATTTGTGGTGTCCCGGTGCCATATCCTATCAGGTACCTTTTTATTGTGGGTCTCCATAGCCAAAGTCCCTAGGACATCGGGGTTCCTGTTGCCCTGTCCACCCCTAGTCACCTCTCATCCAGATGGTTATTGCACCAATAGCTTACTTAGGAAGCATGTAAATATATAAAAGCTCTATAAATAGTTAATGACCTGTCCCATAGCGTAACAGGACCTGCGGGTCACGTGGTTAGGTGAACTCTATGGTATTTCTGCTTGAGGACCTTTGGAGGTCCTTGTGACGTAGTCAATCCCATCACTCATTGTAACAGTGAATGACGGATGTTCGGACCAATCAGATTAGCCCCGCCCCCTGCCCATATAAGGGAGCAGCGGCCATGTTCTCGCTCACTTGTTCCTGTGCAAGCAAGCAAGAAGCATCTGTGCTGCTGAGATCTGTGAGTCTAGGCCTGAACCTTGCGGCGACGGCCGATAACTTCTAAATTCTGAGTGTATCAATCCCCACGCACTGTGCAAGATCACCGGACCTTATCTATCCCCTAAATCCGGACAGATCTGCAATAATTACCCTAAATTCAGAGACTTTAATTTATTTCAAGGTCCGCAACAATTGTCAGTCATTGAGCTATATAAAGACTGTATTCCGGGGACTGTCATTGTTCATTGGATGTACCGCAAGCACTTAAGTAAAGTTACCCAAGTTCAAGTTCAAGTACATTGTGGACCTTCAGTCATTTCATTATATGCAACTGTCGTTTCTGGGAAGGGCGGCGATAGGCCGGAGAATTACCTCGGCATTCTAGCCCTCAGCCTGGCATCACAAATTATAGGGTTAACATTAACCCCTTATCTACTACAACATCCCAACTACCATACACCCCCAAGGCTACCACAATAGTATCTGGCAAAATAAGTTGCTTCTACACATATATGTATGATCTTTATACTCGCATGGATGCATACTGTTCTATTGGTTAGGTTCAAGCAAAAATTCTTAAAGGGGTACTCCAGTGCAAGACATATTATCCCTCATCCACAGGGAATAAGTATCTGATCGCGAGGGATCCGACCACTTGGACTGCCCAGCACCCCGGCTCTCTCCATACATACCTCTGCTCTGTGCACAGATTATTGTTGACCACTGCACGGAGCGGTGCCCTGTGGACCCTTCCAAGTATGTCTATGGGAGAGGCCGAGATACTGTGTTAGTGTATCTCGTGTTCAAGATACATGGAGGGGCGTGTCATCCCTCCATGCATCTTGAACAAGAGATACACAAACGCTGTATCTCGGCCTCTCCCATAGAGATACTTGGAAGGGTCACCAGGCTGCCGGGCAGGAGATCCCCCCCCCCTCGCGATCAGGCACTTATCCCCTATCCTGTGGAAGGCAATAAGATGCCCTGAACCGGAGTACCTCTTTTATGAACATAAATGTGTTGCTACTTTTTGTCTGTCTAGTCATATAGTCAGTGCTTTGGAAGAAATATAAAGATCTCCCAATGTAGAAAGAAGAGAAAATCTAAAGTCATGTGATTAGGCTTTCACATATGGGGTATTTTAGCATTTACTACACAACAGAGAGGCTTGTACGGCACTATGGTAATTCAGGAAAACTGTTCTACGGGCTTAGGTGGTTCTTGCAGTTAGATAGAGGCGGTGCTCTGGCTACCAACAGTGTACAGTAGTAGATATATTCATAAGAAGAAACAAAAAGCCGGCCACTCACCAAAGTCCATCTTCTTGCTTTTATTGCAGCATAAAATACTCACAAATATATATAGGAGGGAGAGGGAAGGAGCGGGGGTACAAAGGCAACAAGCCCTGTTTCACACTAAGCAAGTGCCTCCTCCCGCCATACTATTTTCTTTCTTCTTATGAATATATTTTAGCATTTACATAGACAACAGATATCTGGCAGTGAATTCTTCGAGATTTTACAAGACCCTTTGAAAATCTAAAGTCTATGGATTTTGGAATCGAGGAGCAGTAATGTTTATCTAATGCCATCTATATTGCCATAGGCCATATTGAATGCTCCCATCTAATACATTTAAAGCATGTCCATGGACCTTTGGAGATGTATGAGTACAATGACAAGTGGGTGAGAAGGGAAATAAATGGTAACACTCAGTTGTCAAGAAATAAAAGAGGAGTAGCAAGCCATTGACTTCTAAGAAAAGATTCTTTAACCTGTTCAGGACCCCGGGCGTACAGGTACGTCCTGACACCCTGGGTCTTAAGGACGTACATGTACGTCCGTGGGAATTTCGGTCCCCGCCGCGCGCCAGGCGGGGGCCGGACCAGGGTGACTGCTGTTATCGATCAGCAGGCACCCCGCCAAATGCCCAGGGGGGTCATCAGACCCCCCCATGTAGTCGATTGGCGCAAATCGCAAGTGAATTCACACTTGCGATTTGCACCTATTCCGGGTCATACGGGTCTATGGTGACCCGGTGACCCAGAATATAAGGGGGATCGCGGTTGTCCAAGACACCTACGATCCCCCTGAAGGGATAGGAGTGAGGTGTCAGGGGTGCACCTCTTCTATCCCTGCTATTGGTCGTCAAAAGCGACGACCAATAGCAGATCGGGAGGTTAACTTTCGTTTTCCCTGTTCGGCCCACCCACAATAGGCGGTGCAGAACGGGGAAACTGAAGGGGACCAGGCGCCGAAGATCACTTACCCATCGGTGGAGGCTTCGGTGATCAGCGCGGGCGGCATGTCGTGCGGCTGGCTCCCTGGATCCTACGGAAGACGGTGAGTTGCCCAGCAACATCTGGAGGGCTACAGTTTGAGACCACTATACAGTGGTCTCTACACTGTAGCCCTCCAGATGTTGCAAAACTACAACTCCCAGCATGCCCAGACAGCTATTAGGGCATGCTGGGATTATCAGTTTTGCAACAGCTGGAGAGCTACAGTTTAGAGACCACTGCACAGTGATCACTATACTGTGGCCCTCTAAATCTTGCAAAACTACAACTCCTAGCATATCCACACAGCTGTTTGCTGTATGGGCATGCTGGGATTTGCAGTTTTGTAACATCTGGAGGTCCACAGTTTGGAGATCACTGTGCACTAGTCTCTAAACTATAGCCCTCCAGATGTTGCAAAACTGCAAATCCAAGCATGCCCAAACAGCTGTCTCGGCATGCTGGGAATTGTAGTTGCATGCCTCCAGCTGTTGCATAACTACATCTCCCAGCATCAGTACATGCTGGGAGTTGTAGTTTTGCAACAGTTATAGGCACACTGGTTGGAAAATACTGAGTTAGGTAACAGAACCTGATTGAAGGTTTTCCAACCAGTGTGCCTCCAGCTGTTGCAAAACTACAACTCCCAGCATGCACGGTCTGTCAGTACATGCTGGGAGTTGTAGTTTTGAAACAGCTGGAGGTTTGTCCCCCCATGTTAACGTACAAGGTACATTCACACGGGCAGTTTTACAGCAAGTTTCCTGCTTCAAGTATGAGCTGCAGCAAATTTTTCGCCGCCGCAATGCAAATCGGGAAGCTCACTGTAAACCTCTGCCAGTGCGAACGTACCCTAAAAACACTACACTAACACAAAACAAAGGGTAAAACACTACATATACACCCCTTTACACTGTCCCCCCCAATAAAAATTAAACTCATTGTACGGCAGTGTTTCCAAAATGGAGCCTCCAGCTGTTGCAACAACAACTCCCAGCATTTCCGGACAGCCACTGACTATCCAGGCATGCTGGGAGTTAAGCAACAGCTGGAGGCACCCTGTTTGGAAATCACTGGCGTAGAATACCCCTATGTCCACCCCTATGCAATCCCTAATTTAGTCCTCAAATGCGCATGGCGCTCTCTCACGTCCGAGCCCTGTCGTATTTCAAGGAAACAGTTTAGGGCCACATATGGGGTACTCGGGAGAAATTGCACTAAAAATTGCACTAAAAATTGCACTAAAAATCGCACTAAAAATTTGCACTAAAAATTGCACTAAAAATGGCACTAAAAATTGCACTAAAAAATTGCACTAAAAATTGCACTAAAAATTTTGGAGGGCTTTTTCTCCTTTTACCCCTTATGAAAAGGAAAAGTTGGGGGCTACACCAGCCTGTTAGTGTAAAAAAAATAAAAATTGAACTAACATGCTGGTGTTGCCCCATACTTTTTATTTTCACAAGTGGTAAAAGGAAAAAAAAGACCTCCAAAATTTGTAACGCAATTTCTCCTGAGTAGGGAAATACCCCATATGTGGGCATAGAATGCTCTGTGGGCGCACAACAAGGCTCAGGAGTGAGAGAGCGCACTATGTACATTTGAGGCCTAAATTGGTGATTTGCACATGGGTGGCTGATTTTACAGCGGTTCTGACATAAACGCAAAAAAAAGAAATACCCATTTTGGAAACTACACCCCTCACGGAACATAACAAAGGGTATAGTGAGCCTTAACACCCCACAGGTGTTTAATGAAAATTCTTCAAATTTGGATGGAAAAATGAAAAAAAAAATGTTTTCACTAAAATGCCGGTGTTACCCTAAATTTTTCATTTTCACAAGGGAAAATAGGAAAAATTCCCCCCAAAATTTATAACCCCATTTCTTCTGAGTAAGAGCATACCCCATATGTGGATGTAAAGTGCTCTGCTGGCGCACTACAATGCTCAGAAGAGAAGGAGCGCCATTGGGATTTTGAAGAGAAGGCCACGTGTGTTTGCAAAGCCCCCATAGTGCCAGAACAATGGACCCCCCACATGTGACCTCATTTTGGAAACTACACCCCTCATGTAATGTTATAAGGGGTACAGTGAGCATTTACGCCCCACAGGTGTCTGACAGATTTTTGGAACAGTGGTCCGTGAAATAAAAATTTAATTTTTCATTTGCATAGCCCACTGTTCCAAAGATATGTTAAACGCCAGTGGGGTGTAAATACTCACTGCACCCCTTATTAAATTCTGTGAGGGGTGTAGTTTCCAAAATGGAGTCATATGTAGGGTCCACTGTTCTGGCACCACGGGGGTCTTTGTAAATGCACATGGCCCCCGACTTCTATTCCAACCAAATTCTGTCTCCAAAAGCTCAATGGCTCTCCTCCTCTTCTGAGCATTGTAGTGTGCCAGCAGAGCACTTGACGTCCACACATTTGGTATTTCCATACTCAGAAGAAATGGGGTTACAAATTTTGGGGGTCATTTTCTCCTATTACCCCTTGTAAAAATGTAAAATTTGGGGGGAAAACAGCATTTTAGTGAAAAAAATTTTTTTTTCCATTTACACATCCGACTTTAACAAAAAGTCGTCAAACACCTGTGAGGTGTTAAGGCTCACTGTACCCCTTGTTGCATTCCTTGAGGGGTGTAGTTTCCAAAATAGTATGCCATGTGTTTTTTTGCTGTTCTGGCAGCAAAATGTGCTTTTCAAAAGCCAAATGTGACTCCTTCTCTTCTGAGCATTGTAGTGCGCCAGCAGAGCACTTGACGTCCACACATGGGGTATTTCCATACTCAGAGGAGATGGGGTTACAAATTGTGGGGGGCATTTTGTCCTATTATCCCTTGTAAAAAATTTAAATTTGAGGGAAAACATTTTAGTGGAAAAAA
The DNA here is from genome assembly GCF_029499605.1 of Hyla sarda. Lineage (NCBI taxonomy): Eukaryota > Metazoa > Chordata > Amphibia > Anura > Hylidae > Hyla > Hyla sarda. The sequence continues at coordinate 83,734,339 of NC_079191.1, read as the reverse complement.
AAAATCATTTACACATCCAAATTTTACGAAAAGTCGTCAATCACCTGTGGGGTGTTAAGGCTCACAGGACCCCTTGTTACGTGCTTTGAGGGGTGTAGTTTCCAAAATAGTGTGCCACGTTGTTTTTTTTTTTTTTGCTGTTCTGGCACCATAGAGGTTTCCTAAATGTGACATATCCCCCAAAAACCATTTCAGAAAAACTCTCCAAAATCCCACTGTCGCTCCTTCCCTTCTGAGCCCTCTACTGCGCCCGCCAAACACTTGACATGCACATATGAGGTATTTCCTTACTCTAGAGAAACTGGGTTACGCATTTTAGGAAGATTTCTCTCCTTTTACCTCTTGTAAAAATTCAATAACTGGGTCTACAAGAACATGCCAGTGTAAAAAATTAAGATTTTGAATTTTCTCCTTCAATTTGCTGCTATTCCTGTGAAATGCCTAAAGGGTTAACATACATTTTGAATGTCATTTTGAATACTTTGAGGGGTGCAGTTTTTATAATGGGGTAATTTATGGGGTATTTCTAATATGAAAGCCCTTCAAATCCACTTCAAAACTGAACTGGACCCTGAAAAATTTCGATTTTGAAAATTGGAAAATTGCTGCTATACTTTGAAGCCCTCAGATGTCTTCCAAAAGTAAAAACATGTCAACTTTATGATGCAAACATAAAGTAGACATATTGTATATGTGAATCAATATATAATTTATTTGGAATCTTCATTTTCAATTTTTTTCATAAAATTTGGGAATTTTTCACCAAGAAATGATGCAAGTATCGACAACATTTTACCACTAACATAAAGTAGAATATGTCATGAAAAAACTCGGAATCAGAATGAAAGGTAAAAGCATCCCAGAGTTATTAATGCTTAAAGTGACAGTGGTCAGATGTGCAGAAAATGGCCGGGTCCTACAGTGAAAATTGGCTAGGTCCTTAAGGGGTTAAAAATTGTTCTTCCTTTGGACAATACTTAATAAGTTTTTACTAAAATAGACATTTCAGCAAAGGTGTGTTCCAACTTTTAGTACTTATTGCCTATCCACAGGATTGTTATTGTAATGTGATAGCTTTTATAGGCTCTTTCTGCAGTCAGACTGCTGGGATTTGTAGTACACCAATCTGAACACAGTAATGCAGGTGACAGGTTACTGTCTGAGGTCAGGCCACTGCTCAATACTTTGCTCCACTTCTATTGTGATAGCTTTTATGGGCTCGTTCTGCAGTAAAACAGCTGGGCTGGCTTTGAAATTTTATTGGATTTATGAATGCTTCTGGGATTAGTAGTCCCTGTGCATTGCTCTCTCCATGATGGCCACTGCAAAGCATTGCAAAGGGCTTTATCAGCCTCTTAAACCCTGCCCAATGCTGTCCCCTGATTGGCCTAGGGTCATGTGATCTTGCTGATAGCTGCAAGGTATGCTGGGCTACCCTATATCATCTCTGCATTTCCAGTACTTCCTCCTTTAATTCAAATTCTAGCATTATGTCATAGCATTACAAGATAGGGAAAACGGTAGTATAAAAATGCCCCAAAAATGCTGATTGTAGACAGAACATTAAACTGGTTTAGTTCTCATCCATGTCAATAGGACAGCTAAGGTGTATTGTTATAATGTCCACGAGGCGTGCTGTAATGTATATCTCTAAATATTGGTAAAAGGATAGTTTACAAAAATGTAAAGAAAATAATATACAATAAGAAAATAGAAACAGATCAAAAATAATGAACATGTTTCAGTATCTGGTTCTAAAAAGTAAAAAAAAAAGTTTTAGAAGATACATTCCCTTTAACACGTTCAGAAGGATAAACACTTCCACGGTAAATGGCCACGAGCATAACTTTTTCTATAAAGCTCTAATTCAATTTTCAGAATAAAACTGCTTTACGAAAGAAGTGAGTGGTGTTACAGTCATACAGGATGCACATAAAACAATTACGGTTTTTGTTGTGATAGAAAGCAGAGCATTGTCTGACAATTATTCTGGTTTGTATATTGAGATTTTGCATGTGCTGTCAACCCCCATTAAAGTACATGGGATATAAGGTGTCAATACACAACAATTGAACAATTTTAACTGAAACTATCAGTCGCCAAGTAAAATTTAAAGGGGTTTTCTGGCCTAAATTATTGGTGGCCTATCCACAGGATAGGCCGTCAATACTTGATTGACAAAGTCCCAACACCAGACACCCTGTTAACCAGCTGACCTTGGCTCCAACACGCTTGACCCTTCTCCTCATTGACAGTAATGGAGGCTATAATAAATCTTAGACTAGTGGACTAGTGGCTGCCCGGGCATTGATAAACCTTTGTTAATCTCCTCTGTTCAAGGACAGAATTTGGACTGTAAGGTGCTATTCCATACTGAGCGTCTCGTCATGCAAGTGGGTGTCTTGTATAAAGAAAAGATTGAATTCTATGTACTGCCTCACTGTACTTCTGAGCTTCTTCTTGGCCTTACTTGGCTCCAATGTCAATCTCTGCAACTAGATTGGAGAACTGAAGAAATGATTCTCTGGGGACAGTTCTGTCAAAATATTTGTCTCAGTCCAGTCAAGCCTAAAGTTGTTTCTCGTCCTCCTCCTTTGTCTGGTCTGCCTCTACCTTACCAAGATTTCTATGACGTATTCTGCAAGAAACAGGCTGAGTCTCTGTCTCCACATCGTCCTTACGACTGTCCTATAGATCTTCTGCCTGGTACCACGCCTCCTCGTGGAAGGATATACCCTCTATCAGTTCCTGAGACCAAAGCCATGGCTGAGTATATCCAGGAGAATCTCCAGCTGGAGCTGGTTTCTTCTTTGTAGGGAAGAAGGATGGCTCACTCCGTCCATGCTTTGACTACAGGGGACTTAACAAAATCACGGTCAAGAATCGTTACCCACTAACTCTTATCTCAGAACTTTTTGACCGTTTACGTGGTGCCAAGGTATTCTCCACCTTGGTACCACGATGACGGTCAAAAAGTTCTGATTTACATGGATCATATAACCTCATTCATATCCGCAAGGGAGATGAATGGATAACGGCCTTCAATACTCGTGACGGACATTTTGAGGATCTTGTAATGCCTTTTGGTCTCTGCAATGCTCCAGCCGTTATTCAAGATTTTGTCAATGATATCTTCTGTGATCTTTATACCTGTGTTGTCGTATACCTGGATCTTCTCTTCTAACTTAGAGGAGCATTATACTCATGTTCGTCTGGTTCTTCAGCGACTACGGAAGAATCATCTCTACGCCAAACTGGAGAAATGTCTGTTCGAGAAGTCTAGTCTTCCGTTTCTTGGCTACATTGTCTCTCATCGGGGCCTGCAGATGGATCCAGATAAATTGTCTGCAGTGTTGGATTGGTCTCGTCCTTCGGGTCTACGTGCTATTCAACACTTTCTGGTATTCGCTAACTATTATTGTCAATTTATCCCACATTTTCCATCCTTGGTTGCTCTAATTGTGGCTCTCACTAAGAAGGCTTCTAATCCTAAATCTTGGCCTCAAGAGGCTGAAGAGGCCTTCTCCCGTTTAATGTCTGCGTTTGCCTCTGCTCCCGTGCTTACAAGACCTGATCCGGAGAGGCCCTTTGCTTTGGAGGTTGATGCTTCATCTATTGGCAAGACTGTAACTTGTGGGTTCTTCACCAAGACCTTCTCTCCTGCTGAGAGGAATTACTCCAGATTGTGAACTCCTCGCTATCAAGCTAGCTTTGGAGGAATGGCGACATTTATTGGAAGGTTCTTCTCATCCAGTCAGCATCTACTCCGACTATAAGAATCTTCTATACCTTCAGTCTGCTCAGGCACAAGGCAAGTTGGTCACTGTTCTTTTCAAGGTTCAACTTCTTCATCCACTTCCGTCCAGCAGACAAGAACATCAGAGCAGATGCTCTCTCCAGGTCCTCTTGCGTCATTGGACTTCATGCCTAGGCATATTATTCCTCCTGACCGTTTGATTCCTGCCGCAATTCAGCAATTCCTCCGGGAAAATTCTTTGTGCCCGCCAGATTGAGACGCAAGGTCTTGAAATGGGGTCATTCTTCCTTGACAGCAGGACAACCTGGAATACGCAAGACTACTGGTGGCCCCATCTTGAACGTGATGTTTCTGATTTTGTTTGTTCCTGTGAAACTTATGCCTGTGACAAAACCCTTCGACAGAGACCTGCAGGACTCTTACAGCCTTTACCCATTCCGGAGACTCCATGGTCCCATATTGCCATGGATTTCATCACCGATTTGCCACCCTCTCATAATAACACTGTCATTTGGGTCGTTGTAGATTGGTTTTCCAAGATAGCTCATTTCATTCCTCTACTAGGTCTTCCTTCTGCTCCGCAGCTGACAAAGTACTTCTTGTTGCATGTCTTTCGTTTACATGGTCTTCCTCACCATATAGTTTCGGATCGTGGTGTGCAGTTTGTCTCTAAGTTCTGGCGAGCCCTTTGTAACCGGATGAACATCAAGCTGGACTTCTCCTCGGCCTACCACCCTCAGTCCAAGGGTCAGGTGAAGAGGGTTAATCAAGCCCTTGAGACTTATCTTCGGTATTTTGTTTCAGCTCACAAAGACGATTGGGTCGACCTTCTCCCCTGGGCTGAATTCTCTTATAATCATAAGGATTCCGAGTCTTCATCATAAGGATTCCATCATAAGGATTCCATCTCTGTTCTCCTCTTCCTCTCCCAGTGTGCCTGCTGTTGATGAGCTGGTCCGTGACTTCTCCACCATCTGGCAACAGACCCGACTGTCGTTATCCCAGGCTTCTTCATGCATGAAGGTGCAAGCTGATAAAAGTAGAAGACCTCCTCTGTCCTTCTCCGTTCTGGTGACATGGTGTGGCTACAAGTACATTTGCTTCAAGATAACCTGTAACAAGCTTGGTCCTCGCTACCTTGGTCCCTTCCAGATTGTACAAAAAATTTATCTTGTCTCCTACAGACTTTGTCTACATGCTACGTTATTAATTCCCAATTCCTTCCAAATCTCTCTCCTCAAGCCTCTTGTCATAAACCGGTTTTCTCAAAAGAATCTTGTCACCACACCTGTCTCCGGCTCTTCTGATGTCTAAAAGTTAAACAGATTCTTGCCACTAAAACCATTAGAGGTAAACAATTTCTTCTGGTGGACTGGGAGTGTTACGGTCTGAGGAGAGATCTTGGGAGCCTGAGGAGAATATCCTGGACCGTGACCTTCTCAGGAGTTTTCTGAGTCGAAAAAGGAGGGTGAGACCAAAGGGGGGGGGAGTACTGTTACGTTGTGCGCAACCTGATCAATCCTTGTGGACAAACAAACACAAAAAGTGGCACAGTGCCAAAAAACTAATATTAAATAAGTGGATGTGCACCATGAAATAAAACCTGGACATCCGGCTGGATCTATGAAAATTCCTTGACAGCTGGAAGGTTGGAACACTAGAGGTGAGTGTCCAAATATGGTGAGAGTAAAGTGTGTGTTACATGCTTTCACTCAATTGGGCTTGCAATGCTCAGTGAGTTACAGCACCTACCCTGCTCTAACTCCCCAGTGTCCCCCTCCCCTACAAGCACCGTGAGTGAGTCACAGGTGCGCAGGCCGCGAAGGGGATAAATGCAGGGGATGATGCGTTGGCCCTTGGACGATGTTCCCGCCGCACCCCCGGACTATGTTCCTGCCGTTCCCCCCCCCCCCCCCCCGGACTATGTTCGCGGTCCCCGGATTATCTTTCCGGCCCGCTTGATTCTTCTCGGCCCACCAATTCTTCCTGGCCCCCTGCAGAAGGACGGCTCAGCTCATCTTAATTAAGGTAATGCACCCTCTCCCCTCTGTCACCTCTGTCCACCCCCCTTTGTCACCCCTCTGTTACCCCTTCCACTCTTTACCACTTTCCTGTCATCTATGTCCACCTTGTCTGCCCCTGTCACCCATGTTCACCATCGCCTAATTTATGTCCCTATCACCAATGTCCAACCCCCACTATTTACCCCCTTGTTTCTCTGTCACCGCTGTCCACCTCTCTGTTAACACCTTGTCACTCCTGTCCACCCCTCTTTCACCCCCTACACCCCCTGTCACCAATGTACACTCTTCTACACTCCTCTATCACCCATATACACCCCTCTGTCACCCATGTACACCCCAAAAACCCCTCTGTCACCCATGTACACCCCTCTGTCACCCATGTACATCCCCAACACCCCTCGTCACCCATGTACACCCCCAACACCCCTCGTCACCCATGTACACCCCTCTGTCACCCATGTACACTTCTCTACACCTCAACACCCTTCTGTTAGCCATGTACACCCCTCTGTCAACCATGTACACCCCTGAGTCAACTATGTACACCCCTCAGTCACCCATATACACTCCTCTAAACCCCCAACACCCCTGTCACCCATGTACACCCATCTGTCACCCATGTACACTTCTTTGTCACCCATGTACACCCCTCTGTCACCCCTCTGTCACCCATGTACACCCCTCTACACCCTTCCGTTACCCATGTATACCCCTCTATACACCTGTCCCCCATGTACACCTTTCTGCAGCCCTCTGTTATCCCTTTACACCTATATGCCCCTGTATTCCCCCTCACTTGTAAAAGGGAAATCCTGGGCTAGGCGCATGGCAAATAATCACTCTGATGCCAAGTTACGGAACAACGGCAGCTTTACTGAGGCAGACAGATGGAATAGTCTTTACAGCTCAGTTAGGCCCAAGGAGATGACCAGTGACTTAGGAGACTTGGGGGCTCGCTTGGACTTGTAGTGGACTTGGACAGAATGCTGCAGACCCACGCTGAACTTAGACAGACTTGATTGACTTCACTAGAAATGACCAGACTTCACCCCTTGTGTAGCTTACCAGGCTTTGACGGCCACCTGTGGGGCACTTATCTGGTGGTAGTGTGGCTGCATGGTCAGGCCTTGGGTCTTTTCAGGACACCAGATATTCTCATGTAAAGGTGAGCGAACTTTGGGTACAGAACACTTTACTGTGTTCTAAAACGCATTTGGAGTGTGCTGGGGTAGTGAAATAATACTGTTTTTCAGAAGAACATGCAGATTACCGGCATCGTTTTTAGAATCACTGCCGCACAGCAGCACAATGACAGAGCCTGGTGGTGGCATCAGTGTCAGGAGACCATATAGTGACTGAATGACATAGCGTGGAGGTTTTGGCAGCATGAGGAGACCATATAGCGGCTGGATGGCACAGCGTGGAGGTGTTGGCAGCATGAGGACACCATATAGTGGCTCAATGACACAGCATGGAGGTGTTGGCAGCATGAGGAGACCATATAGTGGCTGAATGGCACAGCGTGGAGGTTTTGGCAGCATGAGGAGACCATATAGTGGCTGAAGGGCACATCGTGGAGGTGTTGGCAGGATGAGGACACCATATAGTGGCTTAATGGCACAGCATGGACATGTTGGCAGCATGAGGAGACCATATAGTGGCTGAATGACACAGCATGGAGGTGTTGGCAGCATGAGGAGACCATATAGTGGCTGTATGGCACAGCGTGGAGGTTTTGGCAGCATGCAGAGACCATATAGTGGCTGAATGGCACAGCGTGAAGGTGTTGGCAGCATGAGGACACCATATAGTGGCTTAATGACACAGCACGGACATGTTGGCAGCATGAGGAGACCATATAGTGGCTGAATGGTACAGCGTGGAGGTGTTGGCAACATGAGGAGACCATATAGTGGATGAATGGCACAGCCCGGAGTTGCCAGCAGCATAAGTAGGCACTAGGCCTTCACAATCCCTAAGATTAAAAAATGAATTAAGAAATTTAAACTGAAGATTTTGGATAGCGGGTGCTACCTATGAGAAAATTCAAAATTCCCAGACCCAGGCCCCACAGCGGCATCAGTAAACCATATATTGCCTGAATGACAGCCTGGAGTTGGCTGATGCATGAGTACACAGCAGGGCTTCACAATTCCCCCCAAAAAACAACACAATTTTAGAAATTTTTGAAAAAGATTTTGGATAGCGGGTGCTACCTATGAGAAAATTTTAAATTACCAGACCCAGGCCCAGCAGCGCCATCATTTTTTTATTTGAAAACTAAAACAAACTTTGAGTGTCCCGGACCCCATCGTGTGGGTACGAAGGACCAAATCCAACAAGCGCCCACAGCAACATCAGTAAAGCATATATTGCCTGAATGACACAGCCTGGAGTTGGCTGATTCACGAGTACACAGCAGGGCTTCACAATTCCCCTCAAAAAACACCACAATTTTAGAAATTTTTGAAAAACATTTTGGATAGCGGGTGCTACCTATGAGAAAATTTGAAATTCCCAGACCCAGGCCCCACAGCGGCATCAGTAACCCATATATTGCCTGAATGACACAGCCTGGAGTTCGCTGATGCACGAGTATATGTCAGGATCCGGATACTGTGAGGATACTGGTGGTGGATCTTCTGTGTCAGTGGGGTGATGACGTGGGCCGTACCAGCGGAACGGAGTCTAAGGGGTTACTGGTTTTCACCAGAGCCCGCCGCAAAGCAGGATGGACTTGCAGCGGCAGGTAACCCCCAGGTCGTTCCACCCGATAGCGACTCAACCCCAACTGACGGCTGAGATAGGTGCGGTACAAGGGATTAGGCAAGAGCAAGGTCGGACGTAGCAGAAGGTCAGGGCAGGCAGCAAGGATCGTAGTCAGGGGCAACGGCAGAGGGTCTGGAACACTGGCTTGGGACATACAATCTACTCTTTCACTGACACAAGGGCAACAAGATCCGGCAATGCTGGGAAGGGGAAGTGAGGTAATATAGACAGGAACACAGGTGTATTCACTAATTGGGCCAGGCGCCAATCAGAGGCGCACTGGCCCTTTAAATCGCAGAGCGGGAGTGGGGCCGCGTGCCGGGACTGACCCGACGGAGGACAGGATGGGTAAGGAGACTGGGATGCGAACCGCGAGCGGGCGCGTCCCCGCCGGTGACATTAATGCAGCGCTCCCGGTCAGTGGGTCTGACCGGGGCGCTGCGAGCACTCCGGGGAGGAGCGGGGACCCGGAGCGCTCGGTGTAACAGTACCCCCCCTTGGGTCTCCCCCTCTTTTTGGAACCCGAAAACTTGTGAATAAGCTCCTTGTCGAGGATGATATCCTCGGGTTCCCAAGACCTCTCTTCAGGTCCACAATTCTCCCAATCTACGAGAATTTTTTTTTTACTTCTGACTGTCTTGGACGCGAGAATCTCTATAACAGCGAAGACATCGGAGGAGCCAGAGACAAGAGCTGGAGCAACAACCTTGGGAGAGAAGCGGTTAAGGACAAGAGGTTTGAGAAGAGAAACATGAAAAGAGTTAGGAATACGGAGAGAAGGGGGAAGAAGAAGTTTGTAGGAGACAGGATTGATTTGACTCTTCATTTTAAAGGGTCCAAGATAACTTGGTCCCAGCTTATAGCTGGGGACACGGAAGCGGATATACTTGGCAGAGAGCCACACTTTGTCCCCAGGAGCGAAGACAGGAGGAGTTCACTAATTGGGCCAGGCGCCAATCAGAGGCGCACTGGCCCTTTAAATCGCAGAGAGCCGACGCACGCGCCCTAGGGAGCGGGGCCGCGCGCACCGGGACTGACCTGACGGAGGACAGGACGGGTAAGGAGACTGGGATGCGAACCGCGAGCGGGCGCATCCCCACCGGTGACATTAATGCAGCGATCCCGGTCAGCGGGTCTGACCGGGGCACTGCGACAAGGTGAACGCTGCGAGGGCTCCGGGGAGGATCGGGGACCCGGAGCGCTCGGCGTAACAGTATACACCAGGGCTTCACAATCCCCCCCAAAAAACAACACAATTTGAGACATTTTTAAAAATGATTTTGGATAGCGGGTGCTACCTATGAGAAAATTTGAAATTCCCAGACCCAGGCCCAGCAGCGCCATCATTTTTTTATTTGAAAATTAAAACAAACTTTGAGTGTCCCGGACCCCATCGTGTGGGTACGAAGGACCAAATCCAACAAGCCCCCACAGCAACATCAGTAAAGCATATATTGCCTGATTGACACAGCTTGGAGTTGGCTGATTCACGAGTACACAGCAGGGCTTCACAATTCCCCCCCAAAAAACACCACAATTTTAGAAATTTTTGAAAAGATTTTGGATAGCGGGTGCTACCTATGAGAAAATTTGAAATTCCCAGACTCAGGCCCAGCAGCGCCATCATTTTTTTATTTGAAAATTAAAACAAACTTTGAGTGTCCCGGACCCCATCGTGTGGGTACGAAGGACCAAATCTAACAAGCCCCCACAGCAACATCAGTAAAGCATATATTGCCTGAATGACACAGCTTGGAGTTGGCTGATTCACGAGTACACAGCAGGGCTTCACAATTCCCCCCCAAAAAACACCACAATTTTAGAAATTTTTTTAAAGATTTTGGATAGCGGGTGCTACCTATGAGAAAATTTGAAGTTCCCAGACTCAGGCCCATCATTTTTTGATTTGAAATTTAAAACAACCTTTGCATGTCCTGGACCCCAGCGTGTGGGTATGAAGGACCAAATCCAACAAGCCCCCACAGGGCTTATGTGGCCGTGAGATGTAGGCGCAACGTCTCCATTGCCCTGACCGGCCATTGTTTCCAAGACTTCTCGCCAAGGCAAAGCATTTGAAGAACAGCGTGACACCGCCGTGACCTGCACACATGGTATGCTGAAGGGCCACTGAGACTTTTCCGGGCAGTGGAGGCTTAAGACACAGTGGAGGATGTGGAGGCGGAGTAGCACACTGTCACAGGACCAACGGGCTGACAGAGTGTAGCAAGAAGCAGCATTGAGTACACACCGGGGCTTCAGAGTCCCAAAGAAAAAACAACCATTTAAAAAAAAAAAATTAAGAATAATTAGGACAGCGGGTGCTACCTATATATTGCCTGAATGACACAGTCTGTAGTTGGCTGATGCATGAGTACACACTAGGGCTTCACAATCCCCCCCAAAAAACACAACAATTGTAGAAATTTCTAAAGAAGACTTTTGGATAGCGGGTGCTACCTATGAGAAAATTTGAAATTGACAGACCCAAGCCCAGCAGTGCCATCAGTAAACCATATATTGCCTGAATGACACAGGCTGGAGTTGGCTGATGCATGAGTACACACCAAAGCTTCAGATCCCCTAATAAAAAAGACAAACATTTTTGACGAAAAATTTTAACGAAAATTTAGGACAGCGAGTGCTCTCTATATATTACCAGCCTGGAGTTGGCTGCAGCATGAGGAGACCATTGAAATGTGTGATTTTTTTACTTGAAATTTAAATCAAAATTTGTGTCCCAGACCCCGCCGTGTGGGTACAAAGGACGTAATCTCACAAGCAGTCACAGGGCTCATGTGGCCGTAACATGTAGGTGCAACGTCTCCATAGCCCTGACCGGCCATTTTGGGTTTTTGTACCTTTGTTCAAGAACAAGCGCATATCCAAGAGTCCAGAAGACTCTATAATGCAGGACGGTGGACCACCAAAAGACATTCCTCTATAAAATAATTTTTTTATGAAATAAAGAAGCAGAGTTCATCCCACTCCGTATTTTTGGGGAAATTTTACTAAAAAAATCACACGCAACAAGCGTTCAATAGTGTAATGGTTATTATTCTGGAAAATTCAAGTTTATTACAGTGATAATTATCAGCAAATTTGAAAAAAACACTACCCAGGAGTGTTTAATAACCCCATACATTGCACCATAAATGTTGAAATTGAAATTAAGCATGTATGTATGTCAAAAATCCTAAAATTTAAGGCTCAAGCCCAGAAGCATCATGAAGTCAAGTAGTTCCTGAAAGACACAGGAGAAGTCAGGAGAAGGCATCAGCAGTACCCAAGAGGCTTTAATAACCCCTTACATTGCCCGATCAATCGCGAGATCGAGCAATAACAGGTGTGTTATGCCCTCAGATATGCGGGACTGCACGCGCGCTACACTGAACGGATCAGCGTGTGTCTATCTTTCACCGACAGGTGCGGGTAACCCGCTGAACCCCGTTCGCGATAGGGATCAGGGATTGCAATTATTTGCCAGGAAAGAAGAATCACAACTAAGTGTGGGTCATAAGCTCGGGTTCATTAAGTCCCTGCCCTTTGTACACACCGCATGTCTCTACTACCGATTGGATGGTTTAGTGAGGTCCTCGGATCGTCCCCGGCGTGGTAGGAGAAGGCCCTGGCAGAGCGCTGAGAATTTAAAGATCATTGTTGAAATTTGCATTAAGCATGTATTAGCTACTGCTAAACTTCCAAAAATTAAAGGCCCAAGGCCAGAAGTGTCAGTGAGGCAAGTAGTTCCTGAAAGACACAGGATGAGTCAGGAGCAGGCATTCGCAGTACCCAAGAGGGTTTCATAACCCCTTACATTTAAAGATCAATGTTGAAATTTGCATTAAGCATGTATTTTGCTACTGCTAAACAACCAAAAATTTAAGGCCCAAGGCCTGAGGCATCAGGGAGGCAAGTAGTTCCGGAAAGACACAGGATGAGTCAGGAGCAGGCATTCGCAGTACCCAAGAGGGTTTCATAACCCCTTACATTTAAAGATCAATGTTGACATTTGCATTAAGAATGTATTTAGCTACTGCTAAACTTCCAAAAATTAAAGGCCCAAGGCCAGAAGCATCAGTGAGGCAAGTAGTTCCTGAAAGACACAGGATGAGCCAGGAGCAGGTAATGGCAGTACCAAAGAGAGTTTCATAACCCTAATTGATAACCCAGGAGGGTTTCATAACCAACTATAATTGGGAAATGTTGGTGTAGCAGCATGGTCAATCTACTCTGAGGCATCTGGCATTGGTGGCTGGAAATCCTGGCTGATCCATCCTTGATTCATCTTGACAAACGTCAGTCTCTCCACATTTTTAGTGGACAGACGAGTTCGCCTTGGGGTGACTATGGCCCCGGCCGCACTAAACACCCGCTCTGATGGCACACTACTGGCCGGGCAGGACAGCTTTTCCAGGGCAAACTCTGCTAGTTGCGGCCATAAATCAAGTTTGGCTGCCCAGAAGTCCAGCGGATCTTCAATGGTTGTTGGCATGGTCATGTCAAGGCATGCCACCACCTGCTGGTTCAGGTCCTGCTCCATGTCTACCTGCTGCAGATGAGTTGCTTCACTATGCGGGAGAAGACAGCTACTCATCAGCGACTGTAGACTCAGGCTGTTGCAGATTGAGCTGGTACTGCTCCTGCCACCCCTCCCCTCCGCAGCAGCCATGGCAGTGGAAGGTGAGCGCAGAGGGCCCCCAGAGTCAGACCTGCGAGTGGTGGACCATAGGCATCGGCCAACTGACTACATAGAATCTCTCTGTAGTAGGTCAGTTTGTCCTCCCTCTCAGTGGGTGTAAAAAAAGGCCTCCATTCTGGGACGGTAGCGAAGGTCTAATAAGGTGGAGATCCAGAAGTCATCCCGCTGACGAATTTTGACAATTCAGGGGTCACTACGCAAGCAACTGAGCATGCATCATGCCATTTGCGCCAGTGACTCGGAGGGACTACCTGCCTCCATCTCCACTGCATACTGCCACGGTGTGTCTGGGTCCTCTGTCTCGCCTTCCTCATAACCCTCCAGCTCCTCTGGCTGCTCCTGCTCCTCCTCTCCTGTCCGATGACTAGAAACACCGGCCATCTCATCCAACCTAAACTGTGCTCCTCTCTGCCCCTCATCATCCTCCTCCTCCAGTTCAGCCCCCACAGGGCTCATGTAGCCTTGAGATGTAGGCGCAACGTCTCCATTGCCGTGACCAGCCATGGTTTCAATAATTTGTTGTAGGAAATGTAGGAGTGGAATTACTTCGTTCATGGCTTAATCCAAGCGACTTACAAATAATATGGCTTCCTCAAAGGGCCTCAGCAAACGGCAGGTGTCACGTATGAGCTGCCACTGGTTCACATTGAAGTTACACAGGGGAGTACTCCTATTTGCTTGGATCATCAAGAAATCAGTGATGGCTTTTCTTTGTGCGTATAGTCTGTCCAACATATGGAGGGTGGAATTCCAACGTGTGGCAACGTCACAAATAAGACTATGTTGTGGGATACCGTTCTGACGCTGCAGCTCAAGGAAGGTGCGCTTGGCAGTGTACGAGTGGCTGAAGTGCATGCACAGTTTCCTTACCATTTTCAGGATGTTTTGCAAATGGGGTGAAGACTTGAGGAAGTGCCTGACAACCAGATTCAACACGTGTGCTATGCGGGGCACATGTTTCACACTTCCTTGTCGCAGGGCAGACACGATGTTCTTCCCATTGTCGGTCACCATGGTTCCCATTTCCAGATTTTGTGGAGTAAGCCATACTCGGATTTCTTTACGAATGAACTTTAGCAGTTCCTCCCCTGTGTGACTCCGTTCGCCAAGGCAAACCATGTGAAGAACAGCTTGACACCGCCGTGCCCTACACACATGGTACGATGAAGGGTCACCGAGATTTGGTCGTGCAGTGGAGGCCGAGGACACGGTGGAGGATGAGGAGGCGGCGTCGCACACTGTAACAGGACCAACTGTCTGGGAGCGAGAGCATGGAGGAGGAAGCGGTGTGACCTGTCCAAGTTGCTGTTGTGGCTGTGCAGGAACCACATTTACCCAGTGGGCTGTAAAAGACAAGTATTGTCCCTGCCCGTAGTTACAGCTCCACACGTCGGTGCTGTCGTGCACTTTTGAACACGCCGACAGGCTCAAGGACTGGCCCACCTTCTCTTGTACAAACTTATGCAGGGCTGGTACTGCCTTCTTCGCAAAGAAATGACGGCTTGGGACTCTCCACCTCGGCTCGGCACAAGCCATCAATTCTCTGAAAGGTGCAGAGTCCACCACTTGAAAAGGGAGGGACTGTAACACCAGCAACTTGGACAGGAGCAAATTCAACTTCTGTGCCGTTGGATGAGTGGGCGCATACTGTTGTCTCTTGGACATGGCTTCGCCGATGGATTGTTGGCGGAATGGCTGACTAAAAGAGGAAGAAGCAGGAGCCACAGAAGGAGGGTTTGACACACTGCTCCCTTTGGCTGAGGTGGTGGAGCCTTAGCTGGATGAAGGAGGGAGCGGATGGCCACTGGGTGATGCAGCAGGCTGGACCCCTACATCGGAGCCACGATTCTCCCAGGCCGCTTTATGGTGGCGAAGCATGTGTTGACGCAGGGCATTGGTGCCGACATTGGGACCCTGGCCACGCTTCACCTTCTGCCGACAAATCTTGCATGTGGCTACGTGAACCTCCTCCGAATGCTGTCAGGATCCGGACTGGTATGCAGCGAGGACACTGGTGGTGGATCCTCTGTGTCAGTGGGGTGATGGCGTGGGCCGTACCAGGGGAACGGAGTCTAAGGGGTTACTGTTTTTCACCAGAGCCCGCCACAAAGCGGGATGAACTTGCAGCGACAGGTAACCCCCAGATCGTTCCACCCGATAGCGACTCAACCCCAGCTGACAGCTGAGACAGGCGTGGTACACAGGGAAAAGGCAAGAGCAAGGTCGGACGTAGCAGAAGGTCAGGGCAGGCAGCAAGAGTCGTAGTCAGGGGCAACAGCAGAAGGTCTGGGTACACAGGCTTGGGAACACACTAAACGCTTTCACAGGGCACAAGGCAACAAGATCCAACAAGGACAGGAAGGGGAAGTGGGTTTTTATATAAATGGCGCAGGTGCAGGTACTGATTGGGCCAGGCACCAATTAATGGTGCACTGGCCCTTTAAATTTCAGAGAGCTGGCACGCGCGCGCCCTAGAGAGGGGGGCCGCGTGCCGGGACTGAACAGCCAGAGGACGGGGCAGGTGAGGAGATTGGGATGCGACCCGCGGGCGGGCGCGTCCCGCTACGCGGATCGCATCCCCGCCGGTGACACCAGTGCAACGCTCCCGGTCAGCGGGTCAGCGGGAGACAAACGCCGCGAGCGCTCCGGGGAGGAGCAGGGACCCGGAGCGCTCGGCGTAACAGTACCCCCCCCCCTTTGGTCTCCCCCTCTTTTTGGAGCCCAGGAACCTATGGATGAGTTCCTTGTCGAGGATATTGTCCTCGGGCTCCCAAGACCTCTCTTTGGGGCCACAATTCTCCCAGTCAACGAGAATTTTTTTTTTTACCTCTGACTACCTTGGAGGCGAGGATTTCCTTTACCGTGAAGACATCAGAGGAGCCAGAGACAGGAGCAGGAGCGGTGACCTTGGGGGAAAAGTGGTTAAGAATGAGAGGTTTGAGAAGGGAAACATGAAAGGAGTTAGGAATACGAAGAGAAGGAGGAAGATGAAGCTTGTAGGAGACAGAATTGATTTGACTCTTGACTTTAAATGGTCCAAGGTAACGTGGACCCAGCTTGTAGCTAGGAACACGAAACCGGATATATTTGGCAGAGAGCCACACTTTGTCCCAAGGAGCGAAGACAGGAGGAGTTCTTCTCTTCTTATCTGCATGTCTCTTCATACGAGACGAGGCCAGTAGGAGCGACTTTTGAGTCTCCTTCCAGATAACCGAGAAATCCCGGGTTACTTCATCTACAGCAGGAAGTCCAGAAGAAGTGGGAATGGGGAGGGGGGGGGGGGGCAGAGGGTGACGGCTGTACACCACAAAGAATGGGGATTTGGCAGAGGATTCTGCATTTTTGAAATTGTATGAGAATTCAGCCCAGGGCAGAAGGTCGACCCAATCGTCTTGGCGGGAGGAGACAAAATGTCGCAGGTAGTCACCAAGAATCTGGTTTACTCTCTCTACTTGTCCATTGGATTGGGGGTGATAGGAGGACGAGAAATTTTATTTGATTTTTAATTTGTTACAGAGAGCTCTCCAAAATTTCGACACAAATTGAACACTTCTATCTGAGACGATATGCGTGGGAAGCCCGTGAAGGCGAAAAATATGCAGAATAAATTGCTTCGCCAACTGTGGCGCAGAAGGTAGACCTGGAAGCGGAATGAAGTGTGCCATTTTGGAAAAACGATCAACGACCACCCAGATGACGGTGTTGCCATGGGATACGGGCAGATCAGTAATGAAATCCATGGCAATTTGGGACCATGGTTGCTCAGGGATGGGCAAAGGAATGAGGAGTCCAGCAGGCTTCTGGCGAGGGGTTTTATCCTGGGCACAAATAGTACAGGCCCGAACGAAATCAGTAACGTCACCCTCTAGTATAGGCCACCAATACAAACGGGAAATGAGCCGGATGGACTTTTTAATGCCAGCATGGCCAGCAAGGTGAGAGGAATGCCCCCATTTGAGGATCTTGAGGCGAAAGCGTGGAGGAACAAAAGTCTTTCCAGGGGGGGTTTGACCCAGTGAGACCAGGCATTCAGGCGGTACGATATGCTGCAGAGGGGCTTCAGATTCGGTGGCATCAGAGGAACGAGAAAGGGCGTCAGCTCTGACATTTTTGTCTGTGGGACGTAAGTGTATCTCGAAGTTAAAGCGGGCAAAAAAACAACGACCATCTAGCCTGGCGAGGATTCAGAAGCTGAGCAGACTGGAGGTACGAGAGATTCTTGTGGTCAGTGTAAATGACAATGGGGTGTTTGGAACCCTCCAATAGATGCCTCCACTCCTCGAGTGCTAACTTGATGGCCAGAAGTTCACGATCTCCAATGGAGTAATTCTTTTCTGCCGGAGAGAAAGTTTTAGAGAAAAAACCACAAGTAATGTTCCGTCCGGTAGTTTTTTTTTGAAGAAGTATGGCTCCGGCTCCGACTGATGAAGCGTCAACTTCCAGGAAGAAAGGTTTTTATGGATCAGGTCTGGACAGCACTGGTGCAGAAGCGAAGGCAGTTTTGAGACGATTGAAGGCCTCATCAGCTTGAGGAGGCTCTGACTTAGGATTAGCGTTCTTCCTGGTCAGGGCCACAATAGGGGCCACAATGGTGGAGAAGTGGGAAATAAACTGTCGGTAATAGTTGGCAAATCCCAGGAAGCTTTGGATAGCACGGAGTCCAGAAGGGCGTGGCCAATCCAAAACCGCCGACAGTTTATCTGGATCCATTTGAAGCCCTTGGCCAGAGACTAGGTAACCTAGGAAAGGAAGACTGTTGCATTCAAAGAGACATTTTTCAATTTTAGCATACAGGTGGTTTTCACAAAGTCTTTGGAGCACCAGACGGACATGACGACGGTGTTCCTCCAAGTTAGAGGAAAAAATCAAGATGTCATCCAGGTAAACCACAACACAGGTATATAATAAGTCCCGAAATATCTCATTGACGAAGTCCTGGAAGACTGCAGGGGCGTTGCAGAGCCCAAAGGGCATAACTAGATATTCGAAATGTCCATCTCTAGTATTGAACGTGGTCTTCCACTCATCACCTTTCCTGATGCGAATAAGATTATATGTGCCCCTTAAGTCCAATTTAGTGAATATATTAGCTCCACGAAGACGGTCAAAGAGTTCAGAGATCAAAGGCAGGGGATAGCGGTTTTTGATGGTAATTTTATTTAAACCGCGGTAGTCAATGCATGGTCGTAAGGATCCATCCTTTTTAGAGACAAAGAAGAACCCCGCTCCAGCAGGGGATGAGGACTTCCGAATAAAACCTCTCTTTAGGTTCTCCTGGATATACTCGGACATGGCTTGAGTCTCTGGAGCAGACAGAGGGTAGATCCATCCCCGGGGCTGAGTGGTACCAGGAAGGAGGTCAATGGGACAATCATAAGGCCTATGAGGAGATAAAATCTCTGCTTGCTTTTTGCAGAAAACATCAGAAAAGTCATGGTAGACCTTGGAAAGGCCCGGTATAGGTGGAGCCACAGGGGTTTGACCAGTGGAAGAAGATGTGAGGAATTGTTTGAGACAAGAAGGACCCCAATCTTTGATCTCCCCGGTGGTCCAGTCAAGGGTAGGAGCATGACGTTGGAGCCACGGCAGGCCGAGAAGAACTTCAGAGGTGCAGTTGGGCAGAACAAAAAATGTAATTTTTTCATGATGCAGTCCAATGCTCATAGGCAGGGGTTCTGTGCGGTAGCGCACAGTACAGTCCAACTTTTCTCCGTTGACAGAAGAAATATAGAGCGGTTTGACGAGACTGGTCACTGGGATGCTGAACCTATTAACAAAAGAGGCCAAAATAAAATTTCCTTCAGAACCAGAGTCCAAGAAGGCCACAGCTGAGAAGGAGGAATTGGCGGAAGGAGAAATCCGCACAAGCACAGTCAGACGTGGAGAAGCAGAATTCACACCAAGAGTCGTCTCACCTTTGTGAGGTAATGGAATGCGTTTCTCCTGACGCGGAGGGCGGATAGGACAGTCTTTTAGGAAGTGTTCGGTACTAGCACAGTACAGGCACAGATTCTCGTTACGGCGGCGAGTCCTCTCTTGTAAGGTCAGGCGGGACCGATCCACTTGCATAGCCTCCTCGGCGGAAGGCACAGGAACAGATTGCAAAGGACTTTGGAAAAGAGGAGCAGGGGAGAGAAATCGCCTGGTGCAAACAAGATCCTTTTCCTGTCGAAGTTCCTGGCGTCTTTCAGAGAAACGCATGTCGATGCGGGTGGCCAAATGTATAAGTTCAGACAAATTTGCAGGAATTTCTCGTGCGGCCAGGACATCTACTGAATAAGCCTTTCTTGAAGGTCGCGCAGAGGGCCTCATTGTTCCAGGATAGCTTTGAGGCAAGGGTACAAAACTGGATGGCGTATTCGCCTACGGAAGAACTCCCTTGGACGAGGTTCAGCAAAGCAGTCTCGGCTGAGGAGGCCCGGGCTGGCTCCTCAAAGACACTACGTACTTCAGAGAAGGACTGGACTGTAGCAGTGGCCGGATCTACTGTCAGGATCTGGACTGGTATGCAGCGAGGACACTGGTGGTGGATCCTCTGTGTCAGTGGGGTGATGGCGTGGGCCGTACCAGGGGAACGGAGTCTAAGGGGTTACTGGTTTTCACCAGAGCCCGCCGCAAAGCGGGATGGACTTGCAGCGGCAGGTAACCCCCAGGTCGTTCCACCCGATAGCGACTCAACCCCAGCTGACAGCTGAGACAGGCGTGGTACACAGGGACAAGGCAAGAGCAAGGTCGGACGCAGCAGAAGGTCAGGGCAGTCAGCAAGAGTCGTAGTCAGGGGCAACAGCAGAAGGTCTGGGTACACAGGCTTGGGAACACACTAAACGCTTTCACAGGGCACAAGGCAACAAGATTCGGCAAGGACAGGAAGGGGAAGTGGGTTTTTATATAAATGGCGCAGGTGCAGGTACTGATTGGGCCAGGCACCAATTAATGGTGCACTGGCCCTTTAAATTTCAGGGAGCCGGCGCACGCGCGCCCTAGAGAGCTGGGCCGCGCGCGCCGGGACTGAACATCCAATGGACGGGGCAGGTGAGGAGATTGGGATGCGACCCGTGGGCGGGCGCGTCCCGCTACGCGGATCGCATTCCCACCGGTGACACCAGTGCAGCGCTCCCGGTCAGGGGGTCTGACCGGGGCGCTGCACAGAGACAACGCCGCGAGCGCTCCGGGGAGGAGCAGGGACCCGGAGCGCTCGGCGTAACAGATGCCTTATGAAAAACTTCCACACCGCCGAGTAGCTGATTTTCCCACCCGCAGTCCGCACTAATTGACTGCTTCTGGCGCCGTCTCCAGGAACCCCTGTTCCACTACCTCCCGGAAAGGTAGGCTGCCGTGAAGCAGGTGGCACGTTTGGCTCCTGAATTTCCACTCCTGCCACCACGCTGACTGCAAACCGTGCTACCGCCTTGCTGCCTCAAGGGCAACCTGCAACTCTCTTCTCCTGATGATGATGAAGCCCCTTCTGCACCCGGCTCCCAATTGCGATCAGCTACATCATCATCAACAGGTGTGTGCACGTCACCGATGTCCTCCTCAGGTTCCCCAACAGTGCCTGCTTCAGGACCCTGTACACTTGCAACACCGCCTTCCACGTCACTCTCCGCATCACTACTTGGCCGCCTAGTGGAGCAAGCGGCGCATGTCTCCTCCCCTTCTTGGCTGTCCAGTAGCTGCGGACTGTCCTCTATTAGATTGTCCTCAGAAAATAGTGGAGCTGAACCCACAGCATAAGATACTTCTTTAGGAGAGGGAACAGCATAGGACAAAGGCAATGGGAGGACAGGGACTGCTCCCGGGCCATGCCAACTGAGGGTTGTGTCTGAGGAACCCACCGACTGTTGACTGGGGGTGTCAGATGTCACTTGTGATGATGTGGATGAGCGTGTTAACCAATCAACGACGGCAGATGGGTTGCTGGTGGAGACACGACCGCTGGCTGATAACGGGAGCTCAGGCCTCTCACTGCAACTCATGCTGCCACTCGCCCCAAGTCTGCTGCCAACTCTGCCTGAAGTATTTAGGCCTCTGCCATTCCTCTGTGCACGTCCTGGCACTTCTCTGCCTGACATACTTAGTGCGTTTTTGAGGGTATTACAATACGCTACACTACTCTTTAAACAGTATTTGTCTAGAACAGCAGCAGGTGATTACTTACGGCTGTCCTTTCACAGTATGTAGGCCCTTTACAGATTAACAGGTATAAGATGGTACACTACTTGGATGTTTGTATGCGGTATGCACTGATGAGGGCAGTAAGATGCGCAACTATAGGTAGAAAAAAACTCTGTAATTTTTAAAAACACCAGCTGGTTAATACTATTGTTTAGACTTTGAGGGTATGGAGCACCTTGACAGATTAACAGGTAGTAAATGGTACAGTACTTGGATGTACCTATGCGGTCTGCACTGATGAGGGCAGTAATATGCGTAACTATACGCAGAAAAAACTCTGTATTTTTGCAAAACAGCAGCCGGTGAATACTATTGTTTGGACTTTGACGGTATGGAGCACCTTGACAGATTAACAGGTACTAAATGGTACAATACTTGGATGTACCTATGCGGTATGCACTGATGAGGGCGGTAAAATGGTTAACTATACGCAGAAAAAATTCTGTCTGTATTTTTGTAAAACACCAGCCGGTGAATACTATTGTTTGGACTTTGACGGTATGGAGCACCTTGACAGATTAACAGGTACTAAATGGTACAATACTTGGATGTACCTATGCGGTATGCACTGATGAGGGCGGAAAAATGGTTAACTATACGCAGAAAAAATTCTGTCTGTATTTTTGTAAAACACCAGCCGGTGAATACTATTGTTTGGACTTTGACGGTATGGAGCACCTTGACAGATTAACAGGTACTAAATGGTACAATACTTGGATGTACCTATGCGGTATGCACTGATGAGCGCAGTAAAATGGTTAACTATTGTCACGATGCCGGCTGGCAGGAGGTGGATCCTCTGTGCCAGAGAGGCATTGGCGTGGACCGTGCTAGTGGATCGGTTCTAAGTCACTACTGGTGTTCACCAGAGCCCGCCGCAAAGCGGGATGGTCTTGCTGCGGCGGTAGTGACCAGGTCGTATCCACTAGCAACGGCTCAACCTCTCTGACTGCTGAAGATAGGCGCGGTACAAGGGAGTAGACAGAAGCAAGGTCGGACGTAGCAGAAGGTCGGGGCAGGCAGCAAGGATCGTAGTCAGGGGCAACGGCAGGAGGTCTGGAACACAGGCTAGGAACACACAAGGAAACGCTTTCACTGGCACAATGGCAACAAGATCCGGCGAGGGAGTGCAGGGGAAGTGAGGTATACATAGGGAGTGCACAGGTGAACACACTAATTAGAACCACTGCGCCAATCAGCGGCGCAGTGGCCCTTTAAATCGCAGAGACCCGGGGCGCGCGCGCCCTAGGGAGCGGGGCCGCGCGCGCCGGGACAGGACCGACGGAGAGCGAGTCAGGTACGGGAGCCGGGGTGCGCATCGCGAGCGGGCGCCACCCGCATCGCGAATCGCATCCCGGCTGGAGGCGGTATCGCAGCGCACCGGGTCAGAGGATCTGACCAGAGCGCTGCAAAGCGAGAGTGTAGCGAGCGCTCCGGGGAGGAGCGGGGACCCGGAGCGCTCGGCGTAACAGTACCCCCCCCCCCTTGGGTCTCCCCCTCTTCTTGGAGCCTGAGAACCTGAGGACCAGACTTTTGTCTAGGATATTGTCCTCAGGTTCCCAGGATCTCTCTTCAGGACCACAGCCCTCCCAATCGACCAAAAAAAAGGTTTTCCCTCTGACCTTCTTGGAGGCCAGTATCTCCTTTACGGAGAAGATGTCCGAGGAGCCGGAAACAGGAGTGGGAGAAACAAGTTTGGGAGAGAAACGGTTGATGATGAGTGGTTTAAGAAGAGAAACGTGAAAGGCATTAGGAATACGAAGAGAAGGAGGAAGAAGAAGTTTGTAAGAGACAGGATTAATCTGGCACAAAATTTTGAAAGGACCAAGATAGCGTGGTCCCAATTTGTAGCTGGGAACACGGAAGCGGACATATTTAGCGGAGAGCCATACCTTGTCTCCGGGAGAAAAAATGGGGGGAGCTCTTCTTTTCTTATCAGCAAACTTCTTCATGCGTGATGAAGCCTGTAAGAGAGAATTTTGGGTCTCTTTCCATATGGTGGAAAGATCACGAGTTATTTCATCCACAGCGGGCAAACCAGAGGGCAAGGGAGTAGGGAGGGGGGGAAGAGGGTGATGGCCGTACACCACGAAAAATGGGGATTTGGAAGAAGATTCAGAGACTCTGAAGTTATACGAGAATTCGGCCCATGGTAGAAGATCTGCCCAGTCATCCTGGCGGGAGGAAACAAAATGCCGTAAATAATCACCCAGGACCTGGTTAATTCTTTCTACTTGCCCATTGGATTGAGGATGATAAGCAGAAGAAAAGTTTAATTTAATCTTGAGTTGTTTACAGAGAGCCCTCCAGAATTTTGACACGAATTGGACGCCTCTATCCGAGACGATCTGCGTGGGCAACCCGTGAAGACGAAAAATGTGTACAAAAAATTGTTTTGCCAACTGAGGCGCTGAAGGAAGACCAGGAAGAGGAATAAAATGTGCCATCTTGGAAAATCGATCAACGACCACCCAAACAACAGTGTTGCCACGGGATGGGGGTAAGTCTGTAATAAAGTCCATACCAATCAGAGACCAAGGCTGTTCGGGGACAGGCAGAGGATGAAGAAGACCAGCGGGCTTCTGGCGAGGAGTCTTATCCCGGGCACAGACAGTGCAGGCCCGCACAAAATCAACAACATCCGTCTCCAGAGTCGGCCACCAATAGAAACGAGAGATGAGTTGCACGGATTTCTTGATGCCCGCATGGCCTGCGAGATGGGAGGAGTGACCCCATTTGAGGATTCCGAGGCGTTGGCGTGGAGAGACGAAGGTCTTCCCTGGAGGAGTTTGCCTGATGGAGGCTGGAGAAGTGGAGATCAGGCAGTCAGGAGGAATGATGTGTTGCGGAGAGAGCTCTACTTCCGAGGCATCCGAGGAACGAGAGAGAGCATCGGCCCTAATGTTCTTATCGGCAGGGCGAAAGTGAATTTCAAAATTAAACCTGGCAAAGAACAGAGACCACCTGGCCTGGCGAGGATTCAGCCGTTGGGCAGACTGGAGATAGGAGAGATTCTTGTGATCGGTGTAAATAATAACTGGAAATTT
Organism: Hyla sarda; assembly: GCF_029499605.1. NCBI lineage: Eukaryota > Metazoa > Chordata > Amphibia > Anura > Hylidae > Hyla > Hyla sarda. The sequence goes on along the minus strand of NC_079191.1, from coordinate 83,709,868 downwards.
TGATCCCTCCAGCAGATGCCTCCATTCCTCAAGTGCTAATTTAATGGCCAGTAGCTCTCGATCCCCGATGGAGTAGTTCCTCTCCGCCGGAGAGAAGGTCCTAGAAAAAAAACCACAAGTAACAGCATGCCCGGAAGAATTTTTTTGTAGAAGAACCGCTCCAGCTCCTACTGAGGAGGCATCAACCTCCAATAGGAAGGGTTTAGATGGGTCAGGTCTGGAGAGCACGGGAGCAGAAGAAAAGGCAGACTTGAGCCGTTTAAAGGCGTCTTCCGCTTGAGGAGGCCATGACTTAGGATTGGCATTCTTTTTGGTTAAAGCCACGATAGGAGCCACAATGGTGGAAAAATGTGGAATAAATTGTCTGTAATAATTGGCGAACCCCAAAAAACGTTGGATAGCACGGAGTCCGGAGGGGCGTGGCCAATCTAAGACGGCAGAGAGTTTGTCTGGATCCATTTGTAGTCCCTGGCCAGAGACCAAGTATCCTAGGAAAGGAAGAGATTGACATTCAAACAGACATTTCTCCATTTTGGCATAAAGTTGATTGTCACGAAGTCTCTGAAGAACCATGCGGACATGCTGGCGGTGTTCTTCTAGGTTGGCAGAAAAAATCAGAATATCGTCCAGATACACAACAACACAGGAATATAAGAGATCACGAAAAATTTCATTAACAAAGTCTTGGAAGACGGCAGGGGCGTTGCACAGGCCAAAGGGCATGACCAGATACTCAAAGTGTCCATCTCTAGTGTTAAATGCCGTTTTCCATTCATCCCCCTCCCTGATGCGGATGAGATTATAAGCACCTCTTAAGTCCAGTTTGGTAAAGATGTGGGCACCTTGGAGGCGATCAAAGAGTTCAGAGATAAGAGGTAGAGGGTAGCGGTTCTTTACCGTGATTTTATTAAGACCGCGGTAGTCAATGCAAGGACGTAGGGAGCCATCTTTTTTGGACACAAAGAAAAATCCAGCTCCGGCAGGAGAGGAGGATTTGCGGATAAAGCCCTTTTTTAAATTTTCCTGGATGTACTCAGACATAGCAAGAGTCTCTGGGGCGGACAGAGGATAAATTCTTCCCCGGGGTGGAGTAGTGCCCGGGAGGAGGTCAATAGGACAGTCATAAGGCCTGTGAGGAGGTAGAGTCTCAGCTTGTTTTTTGCAAAATACATCAGCAAAGTCCATATAGGCCTTAGGGAGACCGGTTACAGGGGGAACCACAGGGTCACGGCAGGGAGTACTGGGAACCGGTTTAAGGCAGTCCTTGAAACAAGAGGTACCCCAACTCTTGATCTCCCCTGGGGACCAATCCAGGGTTGGGGAATGGTGTTGAAGCCAGGGTAGTCCAAGGAGAATTTCGGAAGTGCAATTGGGGAGGACCAAAAACTCAATTTTTTCGTGATGAGGTCCGATGCACATTAGGAGGGGCTCCGTACGGAAACGTATGGTACAGTCCAATCTTTCATTGTTAACACAATTGATGTAGAGGGGTCTGGCGAGACTGGTCACCGGGATGTTGAACCTGTTGATGAGAGAGGCCAAAATAAAATTTCCTGCAGATCCGGAATCCAAGAAGGCCATAGTAGAGAAGGAGAAGGTAGAGGCAGATATCCGCACAGGCACAGTAAGACGTGGAGAAGCAGAGTTGACATCAAGGACTGTCTCACCTTTGTGCGGAGTCAGCGTACGTCTTTCCAGGCGGGGAGGACGGATAGGACAATCCTTCAGGAAGTGTTCGGTACCAGCACAGTACAGGCAGAGATTCTCCATGCGGCGTCGTGTCCTCTCTTGAGGTGTCAGGCGAGACCGGTCAACTTGCATAGCCTCCACGGCGGGAGGCACAGGAACGGATTGCAGGGGACCAGAGGAGAGAGGAGCCGGGGAGAAAAAACGCCTCGTGCGAACAAAGTCCATATCCTGGCGGAGCTCCTGACGCCTTTCGGAAAAACGCATGTCAATGCGAGTGGCTAGATGAATGAGTTCATGTAGGTTAGCAGGGATTTCTCGTGCGGCCAGAACATCTTTAATGTTGCTGGATAGGCCTTTTTTAAAGGTCGCGCAGAGGGCCTCATTATTCCAGGATAGTTCTGAAGCAAGAGTACGGAATTGTCCGGCGTACTCGCCAACGGAAGAATTACCCTGGACCAGGTTCAGCAGGGCAGTCTCAGCAGAAGAGGCTCGGGCAGGTTCCTCAAAGACACTTTGAATTTCCGAGAAGAAAGAGTGTACAGAGGCAGTGACGGGGTCATTGCGGTCCCAGAGCGGTGTGGCCCATGACAGGGCTTTTCCAGACAGAAGGCTGACTACGAAAGCCACCTTAGACCTTTCAGTAGGAAACTGGTCCGACATCATCTCCAAGTGCAGGGAACATTGAGAAAGAAAGCCACGGCAAAATTTAGAGTCCCCATCAAATTTATCCGGCAAGGATAGTCGTAGGCCTGAAGCGGCCACTCGCTGCGGAGGAGGTGCAGGAGCTGGCGGAGGAGATGATTGCTGAAGTTGTGGTAGTAGCTGCTGTAGCATCACGGTCAGTTGAGACAGCTGGTGGCCTTGTTGCGCTATCTGTTGTGACTGCTGGGCGACCACCGTGGTGAGGTCGGCGACAACTGGCAGAGGAACTTCAGCGGGATCCATGGCCGGATCTACTGTCACGATGCCGGCTGGCAGGAGGTGGATCCTCTGTGCCAGAGAGGGATTGGCGTGGACCGTGCTAGTGGATCGGTTCTAAGTCACTACTGGTGTTCACCAGAGCCCGCCGCAAAGCGGGATGGTCTTGCTGCGGCGGTAGTGACCAGGTCGTATCCACTAGCAACGGCTCAACCTCTCTGACTGCTGAAGATAGGCGCGGTACAAGGGAGTAGACAGAAGCAAGGTCGGACGTAGCAGAAGGTCGGGGCAGGCAGCAAGGATCGTAGTCAGGGGCAACGGCAGAAGGTCTGGAACACAGGCTAGGAACACACAAGGAAACGCTTTCACTGGCACAATGGCAACAAGATCCGGCGAGGGAGTGCAGGGGAAGTGAGGTATACATAGGGAGTGCACAGGTGAACACACTAATTAGAACCACTGCGCCAATCAGCGGCGCAGTGGCCCTTTAAATCGCAGAGACCTAGGGAGCGGGGCCGCGCGCGCCGGGACAGGACCGACGGAGAGCGAGTCAGGTACGGGAGCCGGGGTGCGCATCGCGAGCGGGCGCCACCCGCATCGCGAATCGCATCCCGGCTGGAGGCGGTATCGCAGCGCAACGGGTCAGAGGATCTGACCGGAGCGCTGCAGTAGCGAGAGTGTAGCGAGCGCTCCGGGGAGGAGCGGGGACCCGGAGCGCTCGGCGTAACAACTATATGCAGAAAAAATTCTGTATTTTTGTAAAACACCAGCCGGTGAATACTATTGTTTGGACTTTGATGGTATGGAGCACCTTGACAGATTAACAGGTACTAAATGGTACAATACTTGGATGTACCTATGCGGTATGCACTGATGAGGGCAGTAATATGGTTAACTATACGCAGAAAAAACTCTGTATTTTTGTAAAACACCAGCCGGTGAATACTATTGTTTGGACTTTGACGGTATGAAGCACCTTGACAGATTAACACATACTTGGATGTACCTATGCGGTATGCACTGATGAGGGCAGTAATATGGCTAATTATATGCAGAAAAACTCTATATTTTTGTAAAACACAAGCCGGTGAATACTATTGTTTGGACTTTGACGGTATGGAGCACCTTGACAGATTAACAGGTATTAATGGTACAATACTTGGATGTACCTATGCGGTATGCACTGATGAGGGCAGTAATATGTGTAACTATATGCAGAAAAAACTCTGTATTTTTAAAAACACCAGCCGGTGGATACTATTGTTTGGACTTTGACAGTATGGAGCACCTTGACAGATTAACAGGTACTAAATGGTACAATACTTGGATGTACCTATGCGGTATGCACTGATGAGGGCAGTAATATGGTTAACTATACGCAGAAAAAACTCTGTATTTAAAAAAAAAAAAAAAAAAACAGGCGGTGAATACTATTGTTTGGACTTGCACAGTATGTAGCCCCTTGACAGATTAACAGGTACAAAATGGTACAAATGCACTACAGTCCACTGAACAATCACATATTTCTGAACAGCAGCAGGACCCAACAGTGCAGCACCACAAAAAAAAAAAAATCCAGGGATTAAACCCTAAATTGCGCTCTGTCACACAATTCTGAGCAGCAGAAGATTTGTGGAGCAAAAAAAAACTCAATTGGGCTGAAAAATGAGGAGATAAGATGCTTCAGGAAGTTCAGGCAGCTTGGAGATCTGTATGAGGCAGCTGACAGCTATCTGTCCCTCTCTGCTGCAATGCTCAATAACGTGAATAGGAGGTTTAGCTATCAATGATCCTTCTCAGAGTAACAGCACAGCACTCTGCACTCCTGTCTTTCCCTAATGCTGATGTGACTAGCAGTTGCAGTGTAACGCTGTGGTATGAGCTATTCACACACACGCAGTCCCGTCCTCTCTATCTGAGTACATAGATGAAATGAAGAGAGGCAAGATGGCCGCCGATTATATAGGGGCTGTGACATCACAGGGGTCAGTAAACACTGATAGGCTGCATCTCACATGTGGTTCTGGGTCAGCCCGCCTACCTTCATTCCCGCCGCTGTTTCCCACCCTCCCATAATCCCCGGCCCCATGTACTCACATGTGGATCCACCATCTTAGGTCTCCAATAGCTTGGAACGCTGTAAAATGGAGTTTAATGAAGTGATTCGAGTAATCGAATCGCGGCGATATTCGCATTCGTCGCGAATCGAATTTTTCATGAAATTCGTAACAAATTTGGGTTCGTCAACTTCGATTCGCTCATCTCTACTCTCAGGTCTTGACTGTTCTGTACTAAGCAAAGACTGGAACGAAAGAGACTGAACTAGCTCCTCCCTTAGTTTATATAGGAGGTCTTTTTGGGGAGTCCTATAGGTCACCTCACAAGTCACCTGGACATTGACACCTTCCCTGGTTACATGACTTGATAACAACATTTAAAGGCATATGAACATTAGAAAGACATTCTCATATATAACATAAGGCACTTATTAACCATTTGAGATATATACAATATGGGTGGACTCAGGGAACACTGAGATAGAGTCCGCCACACAGGACACCAAGGTACAGGGGTGCAACTCCTGTACTGGGCCACCACATACAGTCATGGCTGTAAATGTTGGCACCCCTGAAATATTTCTAGAAAATGAAGTATTTCTCACAGAAAAGGATTGCAGTAGCACATGTTTTGCTATACACATGTTTATTCCCTTTGTGTGTATTGGAACTAAACCAAAAAAGAGAGGAAAAAAAGCAAATTGGACAAAATGATTGGCTCCCTTAACTTAATATTTGGTTGCACACCCTTTGGAATAAATAACTGAAATCAGTCTCTTCCTATTACCATCAATAAGCTTCTTACACTTCTCAGCCGGATTGTTGGACCACTCTTCCTTTGCAAACTACTCCAGGTCTCTCTTATTGGAAGGCGCCTTTTCCCAACAGCAATTTTAAGATCTCGCCACAGGTGTTTAATGGGATTTAGATCTGGACTCATTAGACTTGTGCACAAGAAAAAATTTTGTTTCGTTTTGGCTAAAATTTTCTGTTCGGTAATATTTTTGGTTTTGATTTTTCGGATACATTCGGTTGTTCGGTTTGATTTTTCAGATACATTCGGCATTCAGGTTTTTATTTTCTTTCGGATACATTCGGTATTCGGGGACATTCGGGTAGATCTTTTTTAAGCAGGCGACCATTATCGGGTGCGTGTGTGTGCAGGAAAAGAGGGCAGCCGCAGAGATCGGAACATTGGAAGACAGGTAAGATAATATAATTTTATGTGATTTATTATTAATACATAATGTAATGTTGAATGAATGAGTAAATGAATGAATGAATGCTGTATGAATGATTGATGTGTTTGATCGATGTGTTTGATTGTAGGGTGATTTATGTATAACATGTCATGTCACTTGCGCTAACACACTGTTTCTGTTACTGTTACCAGGGTGCCTCCAGCTGTTGCAAAACTACAACACCCACCTAGCATGCCCTGACAGCCAAAGGCTGTCTGAGCATGCTGGGTGTTGCAGTTTTGCAACAGATGGAGGCACACTTTGGCAAACATGCGCAAAGCTTTTTAATTCATTTTCAAATTCCGGTCGCTTTTTTCAGAAATGGGTTAGTAGGTCAATGACATGCATAGTAATTGCTGTGGGAACATTTTTCATTCATAAAACCACAGGCTTAATTGGATAATTGCCGTTTAGAACGTTGGGACCCCAATGAATGAAAAATTTTCCCACGGCAATTACTATGCATGTCATTGACCTACTATAACCCATTTCTTAAAAAAGCTAGCGTAAGTTAAAAATGAAAGAAAAAGCTTAGCGCATGTTTGCCAATGTACCAAGTGTGCCTCCAGCTGTTGCAAAACTGCAACTCCCAGCATGCCCAGACAGCCTTTGGCTGTCAGGGCATGCTGGGTGGGTGTTGTAGTTTTGCAACAGCTGGAGGCACCCTGGTAACAGTAACAGAAACAATGTGTAGCGCAACAGTGGTAGCGCAAGGACCAATAAAAAAATAAGAATGAATTCTTTACTTTCATTTACGGATAACGAATGTATTCGGTAAATAACGAATGCATTCGTTATTTTGCTATTCGTATTATCGTGGCTATTCGGGAATGTTCAAAATATGTTTTCGTGCATTCAGATCAGTCCGAATGCCCGAAAACGGTAAAATTCGGTAAATTAGACATTCGTGCAGAAACGAATTGCACAAGTCTAGGACTCATTGCTGGCCACTTCAGAACTCTCCAGCGCTTTGTTGCCATCCATTTCTGTTTGGTTTTTTATGTATATTTGGGGTCATTGTCCTGCTGGAAGACCCAAGATTTGGGACGCAAACCCAGCTTTTTGACACTGGGCTGTACAGTGCGACCCAAAATCCATTGGTAATCCTCAGATGTCATGATGCCTTGCACACATTCAAGGCACCCAGTGCCAGAGGCAGCAAAACAACCCCAAAACATCATTGAACCTCCACTATATTTCACTGTAGGTACTGTGTTCTTTTCTTTTTAGGCCTCATTCCATTTTGGTAAACATTAGAATGATGTGCTTTACCAAAAAGCACTATCTTGGTCTCGTCTGTCCACAAGACGTTTTCCCAGAAGGATTTTGGCTTACTCAAGTTCATTTTGGCAAAATGTAGTCTTGCTTTTTTGCTCTGTGCCAGCAGTGTGGTCCTCCTGGGTCTCCTGCCATGGCGTTTCATTTCATTTAAATGTCGACACTGATGCTCCCTGAGCCTGTAGGACAGCTTGAATATCTTTGGAACTTGTTTGGGGCTGCTTATCCACCATCCAGACTATCCTGTGTTGACACCTTTCATCAATTTTTCTCTTCCGTCCACGCCCAGGGAGATTAGCTACAGTGCCATGGGTTGCAAACTTCTTGATAATGTTGCATTCTGTGAACAAAGGCAAATCTACATCTCTGGAGATGGACTTGTAACCTTGAGATTGTTGATATTTTTCCACAATTTTGGTTCTCAAGTCCTCAGACAGTTCTCTTCTCCTCTTTCTGTTGTCCATGCTTAGTGTGGCACAGAGAGACAAGCAATGCAAAGACTAAGTGAACTTCTCTCCTTTTTATCTGCTTTCAGGTGTGATTTTAAATTGCCCACACCTGTTACTTGCCACGAGTGAGTTTAAAGGAGCATCACATGCTTGAAACAATCTTATTTTACCACAATTTTGAAAGGGTGCCAATAATTTTACCCAGCCCATTTTGGAGTTTGGTGTGACATTATGTCCAATTTGCTTTTTTTCCTCCTTTTTTTTGGTTTAGTTCCAATACAAACAGGGAATAAACATGTGTATAGCAAAACATGTGTTACTGCAATCCTTTTCTGTGAGAGATACTTCATTTTTTTTTTTTCAATAAAACTTTATTTGGTTTTCATAATACAACAAGGATTCCGGGAAGCTCCAAGAGAGGATATATAAGTGCCGTAGGAAATAGCATATACATCATATCAGCCAAAATACCGCTAACAAAGTACAGCAGAGATTACATGTTTGCCATGACATCCCGAGTCCCTCCAACCCTCCCCCTCCCCTTATAACATCCAACTCAACCCCAATAAACACAACAAAGCCAATGTGGGTCTCCTATTACCGACTGTCAGCTATTACCCCCGAGGGAGGAATATCGATTACTGTAGATAATGAAAACACAAGTCAAAAATGAGTGATACATTGAGACAATATTACAATGTCATAGAGTCATAATAGTTACCATCCATTCGCAAGGGACTACGATCCCCAATACTCCCAGTGGCTGCCAGCTACTCATGTCGACCCCTATCTTCCTATTCAATATGCAACCTACCTAAGGATCCCGCTATGCTCCTTGTAAGGTACCAGACCGGAGATACTTCATTTTCTAGAAAAAATTCCGGGGTGCCAACATTTATGGCCATTACTGTATATAAATGTTACAGTGCCAATGGAAGCTCCTTTGCCTTCAGCCCATGCAAGACTGCACTGAGATGTAATTTTTGGTAATGATAACATTGTATATGTCAGAGGACAGACAGGTCATCAGTCTTTGTCACATATTCCAAGCATGCTGCATTCAGCTAAGCTTGATGTTCTGTTCCACCCCAATGGCTGCGGCCAGCTGACTCCCCTGTTTGCAACTCAACTGCAAGATGTGTCTGTGGCATTTATTCTTCCCATGACATGTAAAGGTAGCGCAGATACAGACTGTGAAGGACAGGCCAACTTTCCAGAGGGAAAAGCTATACTGTAACAGATCCACAAATAATTCTCTATCACAGAGGTTCCCAACGCTCTTCTCAAGGACTCTTCGCACAGCAGATTTCTGGATATATCTGGACTGGGTGGATTAAGAAGTGCTCATTTGTTTTCTCTGACTCACATGAGCTCTAAGGCAAATGAACCCTGTCTACATGTACTTTACGAGACAAGAAGTATATCAAATGTGCTCCTGACTTATTCCACGCAACAGCTCTTCAAATACCATCTGTGCCAGGCTGCAGATAGACATTCTTTGCTTATAGGCAAATTTCTTCTATAAATCTGATTATGAGAACCTCCCTTGGTCCTCACAATTAAAGGGGTACTCTGCTGGAAAACTATTTTTTTTTTTTTTTTTTTTTAAATCAACTGGTGCCAGAAAGTTAAACAGATTTGTAAATTAAATAAATAAATAGCGGCGCTTATATTGATTAAAAATGTATAATTTATTAATAAATACAGGACTTTAACCCCTTAATGTACGTCCGGTGAGCTGGTATTTAAAGCAGCAGGACGTGCATTTTCATCCTATACATAACCGCAAGCATCGGAGTGATGCTCGGGTCATGCACGGCAGGTCCCGGCTGCTGATAGCAGCTGGGACCTGCCGGCAATGGCGGACATCCGCGATCGCGCGGATGTCTGCCATTAACCCCTCAGATGCCGTGATCAATACAGATCACGGCATCTGCAGCATTTCGGTCACTAAAATGGACAATCGGATCGCCCACAGCGCTGCCGTGGTGATCTGATCATCCAGAACGGCAGACGGAGGTCCCCTCACCTGCCTCCGCTGCCTTCCATGGGTCTTCTGCTCTGGTCTGCAATCGAGCAGACCAGAGCAGAAGATGACCGATAATACTGATCAGTGCTATGTCTTATGCATAGCATTGAACAGTATTAGCAATCGAAAGATTGCTGTAAATAGTCCCCTATGGGGACTATTAAAGTGTAAAAATAAAAGTAAAAAAAGTTAAAAATAAAATATATTTGAAAAACCCCCTACCACAATAAAAACGTAAATTGTCCCATTTTCCTTATTTCACCCCAAAAAGTGGAAAAAAAATATTTTATATACATATTTGGTATCGCCGCATGTGTAAATATCCAAACTATTAAAATGAAATGTTAATGATACCGTACGGTGAACGGCGTGAAAAAAAAAGTCCAAAATAGCTGCTTTTTTATAACATTTTATTCCCAAAAAAAATGTACACAAAATTTATAAAAAATTTTATATAAGCAAATATAGAATCAATAAAAAGTACAGATCACGGCGCAAAAATGAGCCCTAATACCACCGCTTATATGGAAAAATGACAAAGTTATAGGTCTTCAAAATAGGGGGATTTTAAACGTACTAATTTGGTTAAACAGTTTGCGATTTTTTTTAAGCTTAACAGTAATAGAACAATATGTAATCATGGGTATCATTTTATTGACCCAAAGAATAAAGAAAACATCTAATTTTTACCATAAATTGTACGGCGTGAAAATGAAACCTTCCAAACTTTGCAAAATTGCGGTTTTCTTTTTAATTTCCGCACACAAATAGTATTTTTTTCATTGCGCCATACATTTTATGGTAAAATGAGTGATGGCATTACAACGGACAACTGGTTACACAAAAAAGAAGCCTTCATACTAGTCTGTGGATGAAAATATAAAAGAGTTATGACTTTTTGAAGGAAAGGAGGAAAAACTTAAAGGGATATTCCAGGAAAAACTTTTTTTTATATATCAACTGGCTCCAGAAAGTTAAACAGATTTGTAAATTACTTCTATTAAAAAATCTTAATCCTTTCAATAATTATCAGCTGCTGAAGTTGAGTTGTTGTTTTCTGTCTGGCAACAGTGCTCTCTGCTGACATCTCTGCTTGTCTCGGGAACTGCACAGAGTAGAATAGGATTGCTATGGGGATTTGCTTCTATACTGGGTGGTTCTTGAGACACGTGTCATCAGAGAGCACTTAGACAGAAAAGAACAACTCAATTCATCAGCTCATAAGTACTGAAAGGATTAAGATTTTTTAATAGAAGTAATTTACAAATCTAAAAAAAACTTTCTGAAGCCAGTTGAGATATAAAAAAAAAGTTTTTTCCTGGATAACCCCTTTAAGGCCCAAATGGGCTGAGTCCTTAACAGGTTAAAATGAAGTGTTCCCTTGATTAGCAGCAATCCAAATATTCAGTAGTCAATCATGCCTCACATACTACAAATGAGGTAGCTCTAAGCGAGAATAAAAGGGTATAAGAATATTGATTTACAAGAAAAGATATATATATTTAAACGTGAGAGTACGTGTTACCTACCTATGTGCAGGCCCGGACTGGCCTACCGGGATACCAGGAACTATCCCGGTGGGCCGCTGGGCCTGGGGCCGCTTTGGGGCCGGATTAACGTAGGGCCCGGCGGCTCTCTAATTAGGCGATATAGGCGGCCGCCTAAGGCCTCGCACTAAAGGGGGCCTCGCGGCCGCCTAAATCGTGTAGTTAGAGCAGTGATTTTGGCGAGATATATCTTTTTTTTTTTTCAAATGTCCCGCCCCGGCCTGCGTGCGGGGGGGGAGGGAAGCCTGTATGCGCACTGCGCACACAGCGTCCTTCTGCATCCCCTGCGTCCTCTGCGTACAAATGCCCGCCCTCCCCCTCTCCCTTGTGGCGCAGTGGGCCGAAAATGGTGCCCGACCTCAGAGCGAGCTGCATTTGCGCCGGACTGCTGTGGAACTGTAAGCTGTGCGGGCCGGTTTGCTTAAGGTACCATACATTTTCCACCCCTCTGTTACTCCTTCTCAATCAACCCTGTCCAAACCGCCCCACTGTCACCCAGGTCCACCCTCTGCCCCCCCCCCCCCGTCACACATGTCCACCCCCCCTGTCATCCATGTCCGCCTTGCCTACCTCCCTGTCCATCCCTGTCACCCTTGTCTACACCCCCCTGTCACCCATGTCTACCCCCCCCCCCCCCTGTCACCCATGGCCATTGATTTTGTGGTATTGGGAAACCCCTTGGAGCCCTGCTGGCTCATCGAGGATCAGGGGCCCTTTAAGTGGTGTTACTCTTGCAGCTCTGGATGTAAATCTAGCAATATAATCATTGATATAAGTATACAGTCCAGTGTTTCCCCTTAATGTACGTCCGGTGAGCTGGTATTTAACGCAGCAGGACGTGCATTTTCATCCTATACATAACCGCAAGCATCGGAGTGATGCTCGGGTCATGCACGGCAGGTCCCGGCTGCTGATAGCAGCTGGGACCTGCCGGCAATGGCGGACATCCGCGATCGCGCGGATGTCTGCCATTAACCCCTCAGATGCCGTGATCAATACAGATCACGGCATCTGCAGCATTTCGGTCACTAAAATGGACAATCGGATCGCCCACAGCGCTGCCGTGGTGATCTGATCATCCAGAACGGCAGACGGAGGTCCCCTCACCTGCCTCCGCTGCCTTCCATGGGTCTTCTGCTCTGGTCTGCAATCGAGCAGACCAGAGCAGAAGATGACCGATAATACTGATCAGTGCTATGTCTTATGCATAGCATTGAACAGTATTAGCAATCGAAAGATTGCTGTAAATAGTCCCCTATGGGGACTATTAAAGTGTAAAAATAAAAGTAAAAAAAGTTAAAAATAAAATATATTTGAAAAACCCCCTACCACAATAAAAACGTAAATTGTCCCATTTTCCTTATTTCACCCCAAAAAGTGGAAAAAAAATATTTTATATACATATTTGGTATCGCCGCATGTGTAAATATCCAAACTATTAAAATGAAATGTTAATGATACCGTACGGTGAACGGCGTGAAAAAAAAAGTCCAAAATAGCTGCTTTTTTATAACATTTTATTCCCCAAAAAAATGTACACAAAATTTATAAAAAATGTTATATAAGCAAATATAGAATCAATAAAAAGTACAGATCACGGCGCAAAAATGAGCCCTAATACCACCGCTTATATGGAAAAATGACAAAGTTATAGGTCTTCAAAATAGGGGGATTTTAAACGTACTAATTTGGTTAAACAGTTTGCGATTTTTTTTAAGCTTAACAGAAATAGAACAATATGTAATCATGGGTATCATTTTATTGACCCAAAGAATAAAGAAAACATCTAATTTTTACCGTAAATTGTAAGGCGTGAAAATGAAACCTTCCAAACTTTGCAAAATTGCGGTTTTCTTTTTAATTTCCGCACACAAATAGTATTTTTTTCATTGCGCCATACATTTTATGGTAAAATGAGTGATGGCATTACAACGGACAACTGGTTACACAAAAAAGAAGCCTTCATACTAGTCTGTGGATGAAAATATAAAAGAGTTATGACTTTTTGAAGGAAAGGAGGAAAAACTTAAAGGGATATTCCAGGAAAAACTTTTTTTTATATATCAACTGGCTCCAGAAAGTTAAACAGATTTGTAAATTACTTCTATTAAAAAATCTTAATCCTTTCAATAATTATCAGCTGCTGAAGTTGAGTTGTTGTTTTCTGTCTGACAACAGTGCTCTCTGCTGACATCTCTGCTTGTCTCGGGAACTGCACAGAGTAGAATAGGATTGCTATGGGGATTTGCTTCTATACTGGGTGGTTCTTGAGACACGTGTCATCAGAGAGCACTTAGACAGAAAAGAACAACTCAATTCATCAGCTCATAAGTACTGAAAGGATTAAGATTTTTTAATAGAAGTAATTTACAAATCTAAAAAAAACTTTCTGAAGCCAGTTGAGATATTAAAAAAAAGTTTTTTCCTGGATAACCCCTTTAAGGCCCAAATGGGCTGAGTCCTTAACAGGTTAAAATGAAGTGTTCCCTTGATTAGCAGCAATCCAAATATTCAGTAGTCAATCATGCCTCACATACTACAAATGAGGTAGCTCTAAGCGAGAATAAAAGGGTATAAGAATATTGATTTACAAGAAAAGATATATATATTTAAACGTGAGAGTACGTGTTACCTACCTATGTGCAGGCCCGGACTGGCCTACCGGGATACCAGGAACTATCCCGGTGGGCCGCTGGGCCTGGGGCCGCTTTGGGGCCGGATTAACGTAGGGCCCGGCGGCTCTCTAATTAGGCGATATAGGCGGCCGCCCAAGGCCTCGCACTACAGGCCTAAATCGTGTAGTTAGAGCAGTGATTTTGGCGAGATATATATATATTTTTTTTCAAATGTCCCGCCCCGGCCTGCGTGCGGGGGGGGAGGGAAGCCTGTATGCGCACTGCGCACACAGCGTCCTTCTGCATCCCCTGCGTCCTCTGCGTACAAATGCCCGCCCTCCCCCTCTCCCTTGTGGCGCAGTGGGCCGAAAATGGTGCCCGACCTCAGAGCGAGCTGCATTTGCGCCGGACTGCTGTGGAACTGTAAGCTGTGCGGGCCGGTTTGCTTAAGGTACCATACATTTTCCACCCCTCTGTTACCCCTTCTCAATCAACCCTGTCCAAACCGCCCCACTGTCACCCAGGTCCACCCTCTGCCCCCCCCCCCCCGTCACACATGTCCACCCCCCCTGTCATCCATGTCCGCCTTGCCTACCTCCCTGTCCATCCCTGTCACCCTTGTCTACACTCCCCTGTCACCCATGTCTACCCCCCCCCCCTGTCACCCATGGCCATTGATTTTGTGGTATTGGGAAACCCCTTGGAGCCCTGCTGGCTCATCGAGGATCAGGGGCCCTTTAAGTGGTGTTACTCTTGCAGCTCTGGATGTAAATCTAGCAATATAATCATTGATATAAGTATACAGTCCAGTGTTTCCCAACCAGGGTGCCTCCAGCTATTGCAAAACTACAACTGCCAGCATGCCCAGACAGCCTAAGTCTGTCCAGGCATGCTGGGAGTTGTAGTTTTGCAACAGCTGGAGGCACCCTGGTTGGGAAACACCGATCCAGTCCATACTCATCCCACACCATGGCCAGTTAGGATGTCAGGTGTGTACACCAAATGGAGAAGAGAAGGCAACGAAGCAAATTAGAGAAGACGTCATTGGTGAGTTGCTGTATAAAGCAGCACTTTAAACTACATACCCACTGATAAATAGATATAGTGCATTGCAGTTTTTTTTTCTTTTTACCATTTTATCCTTTATTTTTGCTCGTCAACCTCGGTAGGGGAGCCCCGCGGAAATGTTTTAATTTTTTTTATTTTTATTTATTTATTTTTTTTCTTCTTTTTTTATTGCGCTTGGGGGGCCTCAGATTTATTTTTGTCTAAGGCCTCCAAAAGTCTAGAGCCGCCTCTGCTAGGGGCTCCAGGCCCCTACATGAAAATAGGTCCAGCCTGGGAGAGGCGCTTTGAACTCCGGCGTGGTGCGTTGCTGCGCTTAGACGTGAGGTCACGTCACCGTGGGGGTGACATGACCTCACGTCTAAACGCAGCAGCGTAACGTCGGAGTTCACTGTGCCACCGATCAGATTTACTAATTATAGTTAGAATATTTTCTTATTATGGCACTGATATTTATGTATACATATTTATGGTTCCGGTGCGATTTATTTTCATTGGTTTTGCTCTGACCTGAACGGTTACCTCCCTTCCGAGTATCTGGGGCGTGCACTGGCTTTCCCAGCAAACAGTCCACTGGCTACCCAGGTATATAAGGTGCAACATGTATTTGAATAGCTACTTCCATGACTAAGACTTATTAATAAGTCGAAACGCGTCAGAGGGCGTTTTGTTCTGTACACATGTACTTTTAATTCACAGTGTGATTTGGATTTTAATTTTGGTATAATAAAGTACTCTATTTTATCCACGTGGGAGCTGGACTATTTTCCTTGTTATGCCATAACCACCGATCAGTGTGCCCGCCACCCTGGCTGCTCTCTCTCCCGTACAAAGCCCCGCTTGTCCTCAGGTACAGAATCCCGCTTGTCCTCAGGTACAGAACCTCGCTTGTCCTCAGGTACAGAGCCCCGCTTGTCCTCAGGTACAGAGCCCCCCCTGTCCTCAGGTACAAAGCCCCGCTTGTCCTCAGTGTACAGAGCCTTGCATGTCCTCAGGTACAGAGCCCTGCTTGTCCTCAGTGTACAGAGCCCCGCTTGTCCTCAGTGTACAGAGCCTTGCATGTCCTCAGGTACAGAGCCCTGCTTGTCCTCGGTGTACAGAGCCCTGCTTGTCCTCATTGTACAGAGCCCTGCTTGTCCTCGGTGTACAGAGCCCTGCTTGTCCTCAGTGTACAGAGCCCTGCTTGTCCTCAATGTACAGAGCCCTGCTTGTCCTCGGTGTACAGAGCCCTGCTTGTCCTCGATGTACAGAGCCCTGCTTGTCCTCGGTGTACAGAGACCTGCTTGTCCTCGGTGTACAGAGCCCTGCTTGTCCTCAGTGTACTGCTTGTCCTCAGTGTACAGAGCCCTGCTTGTCTCCAGTGTAAAGAGCCCTGCTTGTCCTGAGTGTACAGAGCCCTTCTTGTCCTCAGTGTACAGAGCCCTGCTTGTCCTCAGTGTACAGAGCCCTGCTTGTCCTCAGTGTACAGAGCCCCGCTTGCCCTCGGTGTACAGAGCCCCACTTGTCCTCAGTGTACAGAGCCCCGCTTGTGCTCAGGTACAGAGCCCCGCTTGTCCTCATGTACAGAGCCCCGCTTGACCTCAGGTACAGAGCCCCACCTGTCCTCAGGTACAGAGCCTTGCATGTCCTCAGTATACAGAGCCCTGCATGTCCTCACTGCACAGAGCCCTGCATGTCCTCGGTGTACAGAGCCCCGCTTGTCCTCACTGTACAGAGCCATGCTTGTCCTCGGTGTACAGAGCCCTTCTTGTCCTCGGTGTACAGAGCCCTGCTTGTCCTCAGGGTACAGGTGTAAAAAATTAATTTGTTACCATCAGCACTATATGAAATGAAAAAAAAAAAAAAAGAAGGGGAATACCTCATGGTGAACACACCTAAAATACCTGTTTTTTTTTTCCAGATCCCCAAAATCCCCAAAGCTATGGAACACCCCCCCCCCCCCCCCCTCGGGGAGGCCCATAGTATCTGGGATTGACTGTCTCACAGCAAATTTATCACGCTATGTGGATATTCAGCTGCAAAGTTGTGTTATTTTCCTTGTTATGCCATAACCACCGATCAGTGCGCCCGCAACCCTGGCTGCTCTCTCTCCCGTACAAAGCCCACTTGTCCTCAGGTACAGAATCCCGCTTGTCCTCAGGTACAGATCCTCGCTTGTCCTCAGGTACAGAACCTCGCTTGTCCTCAGGTACAGAGCCCCACTTGTCCTCAGGTACAGAGCCCCTCTTATCCTCAGGTACAGAGCCCCGCTTGTCCTCAGTGTACAGAGCCCCGCTTGTCCTCAGTGTACAGAGCCCTGCTTGTCCTCAGTGTACAGAGCCCTGCTTGTCCTCAGTGTACAGGGCCCTGCTTATCCTCAGTGTGCAAAGCCCCGCTAGTCCTCAAGTACAGAGCCCTGCTTGTCCTCAGTCTACAGAGCCCTGCTTGTCCTCAGTGTACAGAGCCCTGCTTGTCCTCAGCGTACAGAGAGCCCTGCTTGTCCTCAGCGTACAGAGCCCTGCTTGTCCTCAGCGTACAGAGCCCCGCTTGTTCTTAGTGTACAGAGCCCCTCTTGTCCTCAGTGTACAGATCCCTGCTTGTCCTCAGTGTGCAGAGCCCTGCTTGTCCTCAGTGACTGCACCTAATGTGGGGAACTATACTGCACCTAATGTGGGGGAACTATACTGCACCTAATGTGGGGGAACTATACTGCACCTAATGTGGGGAACAATACTGGACCTAATGTTGGGAAACTGTACTGCACCTAATGTGGGGGAACTATACTGCACCTAATGTGGGGAAACTATACTGCACCTAATGTGGGGAAACTATACTGCACCTAATGTGAGGAAATTATACTGCACCTAATGGGGGGGAACTATACTGCACCTAATGTGGGGGAACTATACTGCACCTAATGTGGGGGAACTGCACTGCACCTCATGTGGGGGGAACTGTACTGCACCTAATGTGGGGGTAACTGTACTGCACCTAATGTGGGGGGAACTGTACTGCACCTAATATGGGGGGAACTTTACTGCACCTAATGTGGGGGGAACTGTACTGCACCTAATGTGGGGGGAACTGTACTGCACCTAATGTGGGGGGAACTGTACTGCACCTAATGTGGGGGGAACTGTACTGCACCTAATGTGGGGGGAACTGTATTGCACCTAATGTGGGGGAAACTGTACTGCACCCAATGTGGGGGGAACTGTACTGCACCTAATGTGGGGAGAACTATACTGCACCTAATGTGGGGAAACTAATATACTTTAAAATGCATGATTTTACCTTTTATGAACAAGAAAATGACGACGTGCTGGTATAATGATGCAACACTATGGGGCTGGTATGTCATTTTTTCCAGGGCTGGTTTTCACACCCAGTCCGGTCCTGCCTATGTGGTAATGAACTTGAAAATCTGCAACTGTCCCTAGTCAGGTGACTGCGTGCAGAAGGGGAGTGCAAAAATGCAAACCTGAGTAAGAATAAGTGAGAGATCCAATTATGTAAAATTCATAATATATATTCTCCACTCGTTACATGCACATATCCTATAGAACTACGTACCTATTTGTTGTCTAAAGGAGATGGGACAACAAAGAGGCACGGTGTTACTGGAAATGCTGGTAAATAATGATGTTTGTTTATAGAAGGTGTAAAAAATTAATTTGTTACCATCAGCACTATATGAAATGGAAAAAAAAAAGAAGGGGAATACCTCATGGTTAACACACCTAAAATACCAGTTTTTTCCCAGATCCCCAAAATTCCCATATTCAACTGCAAAGGTCACAGCACACATTTTGGAGATCCTAGGAGATATAAAATGGGAAAATGACTATTTTTTGGGGACACTTGATGTGACATCCCTATATACAGTGATAGAGCATCGGAAAGGAAGATAAGCTGCAAATTTTTTTTAGGGCAGGATAAGGAAATTCCCATGGAACAAGTGCAATATATTGGTGAGTGTATCACATTTATTCTGGAACACAATTATTTTAACTATGAAGGCCAATTTTTAATCCAGAAGTGGGGTACCGCCATGGGGACCAAGCTTGTGCCCAGCTATTCTAACCTATATGTCGGCCATTGGGAGGAGAAAGCAATATTTCCTGATGGCAAACTGGGTGTGAACCTGGTTCTATGGAAGCGTTTTATCGATGATGTGGTTTTTATTTGGAAGGGTGACAAAGATGAATTGGAACAATTTTTAACTAACAAATAAAAATGACTTTTATTTGAACTTTACCGCCACCTTTAGCACAAAGGAAATTAACTTTTTAGACTTAACTATTAATATTGAAGATAAGAAAATTGTAACAAAAACTTTTTAAAACCAACGGACAGTAATAGTTCTATACATCGGAGCAGCTGCCATCTACCCCATTGGCTACAAAATATACCACGTAGCCAATTTCTATGTCTCAAGCGCAACTGTACATATTACCAACAGGAAGCGGAAACTTTAAAACAAAAATTCCTGGAAATGGGGTATGAAGAGACACATGTAGAAGAAATAAGTGATGATAATGGATAGAAAAACAGTATTGACGCAAAAGAGGAAAACACAGAAAAAGACAGAAGGAAACCAAAACGGTAACCACATGGAACAAGCAGCAGTGGACATAGATATCCCAATAATCACAACTTATAACAAACAAAGCCACATAGTCAAGCGAATAGTGGCAAAACACTGGAATATCCTAAAAAATGATAAAGTACTAGGAGAATTAATACCAGAAATCCCGAGATTTATCTTTAAAAAGGCACAAAACATAGGGAACTATAAAAAAAAACGCAGAAAGTAAATAACGTTAAAGAGAATATAATAAATGTTTTTTTAGGAACAAGCCACATTAATCTGGGGGGAAAAAGTGTTTTTTTCCCTCGCAAAAGTTGTAAAGCCTGCACAAGTACACAAAATAAAAATCCTGTTCATTCAATTATGCACCAAAATAAAGAAATAAAAATAAAACAATTTATTCACTGCAAATCAAAGGGTGTAATATACATTATAGAGTGTCCGTGCAAAAAATTATACATTGGGCGAACAAAAAGGCCCATATAATATTAACCGTGGATACGAGGGTCACCCCCTCTCAAATCATTTTAAAGAAAAACCTAATTCCTGCATGAGGGGATCAACATTTTTTGCCATTGAACAAATTAAACCCTACATTGCCCAGATGTCCAGGGCAGAGGCCACATGGAAATTTAATCTGGACACACTGGTCCCAAATGGGTTGAATATGGAAATGGAATTGTTCGGATTTTTATAGCATAATTCAAGTGCATTTAATTCCTCATTTTCTATCTCCCTTTTTTTTCCCTGCTGATAAAAAGAGGGTAATCATGGACCTAAGGCACTCCCAGACGAAGGAAATAGTGGATTTCCGAAACATGTCAGAGCTTTTTGCAATGCCTCCGAGACCTGACTCACTAGTCAGCTGATGACATGGAGCCTGTCTGCTTCAATGGGTGGAGTGATCACTTGGTGGGAGAGGGATCAATCTGCAACTAATGCAACAGCTGTAGGCACCCTGATTGAAAACCACAGGTCTTTCGAATGTATGCAGCTCATTTATGTTTGAATGGGTGGGGTGGCTGATGTGTGGGAGGGAGAAAAATGGAATTATGGGATTTGTAGTCAAAAAAAGAAAACTCAAAAAGGAAATACCAGTTCACAAAAAGGTAGCCACAATGTTATGGTAATGTCACAACACAGCCATTTAGCCCCAAGACAAGTGCAGATCCTTCCTAAGCATGTCCATTACTGTCTGCCAGGTACATACTACAATCATCTTATGGTGGATAACCCCTTTAAAGGTACATTTTCCTTTGTATCCTCATCCTTGTGTGTCCTCTCCGGGGTTCTGGCTCCTCAATCTCTGTGTAGTGAACGTTCTGGGAGACAGCCCCGGCCGGTGGTGTCTCTACCAGAACTCGTTCCCACCGTCCGGTGTGGGGAGGGTAATAAGTTCTTCACGCAACTAGTGACGTCACTATGGGTGCAGGTAGGGACTAAAAAGCTCCGACGCGTTTCAGAAATCCACAATTTCCTTCGTCTGGGAGTGCCTTAGGTCCATAATTACCCTCTTTTTATCAGCAGCAAAAAAAAAGGGAAAGAGAAAATGAGGAATTAAATGCACTTGAATTATGCTATAAAAATCTGAACAGGTCCATTTCCATATTCAACCCATTTGGGGCCAGTGTGTCCAGATTAAATATCCATTTGGCCGCTGCCCTGGACATTTGGGCAATGTAGGGTTTAATTTGTTCAATGGCAAAACATTTTGATCCCCTCATACAGGAATTAGGTTTTTCTTTAAAATGATTTGAGAGGGGGTGACCCTCGTATCAACCGTTAATATTAACTAAATGTTCACAGATTCTTTTGGAATGCAGCCTTTTTGTTCGCCCAATGTATAATTGTTTGCACGGACACTATAATGTATATTACACCCTTGATTTGCAGTGGATAAATTGTTTTATTTTTATTTCTTTATTTTGGTGCATAAATGAATGAACAGGATTTTTATTTTGTGTACTTGTGCAGGCTTTACAACTTTTGCAAGGGAAACAAACACTTTTTCCTTAGCTTTGTGGATTTTGGGGATCTGATAAAAACCAGGTATTTTAGGTGTGTTCACCATGAAGTATTCCCCTTCTTTTTCTTTTTTTTAATTTCAATTTCATATAGTGCTGATGGTAACTAATTCATTTTTTATACCTTCTATAGACAAACATCATTATTTACCAGCATTTCGAGTAACACTGTGCCTCTTTGTTGTCCCATCTCCTCTAGACAACAAATAGGTATGTAGTTCTATAGGATATGTGCATGTAACGAGTGGAGCATATATATTATGAATTTTGCATAACCGGATCTCTCACTTATTCTCACTCAGGGTTCTTATTCTCCTTCTGCATGCAGTCACCTGACTTGGGACAGTTGCAGATTTTCAAGTTCATTACCACATAGGTAGGTAACACGTACCCTCACGTGATACATACCTAAACATATATTTTTTTTTATATATTGATATATAAATCTCTATCAATATTCATTTGTAATATGTGAGGCATGATTGACTACTGAATATTTGGATTGCTGCTAATCAAGGGAACACTTATTTTTCAAGTCCTGTATTTATTAATAAATTATACATTTTTTATTTATATAAGCACCAGTATTTATTTATTTAATTTGTTATTGCGGTTTATTTTACCCTATATATGGTTTACAGAGACCCATATAAAATACCTGGCAGCTAATTTAGTGTATTTGGAAGCGCTGGTATAATATAGATATTCAAGATTTTTTCTTTTTGAATTACTTTTCTGTCTGAACACAGTGCTCTCTGCTGACACCTCTGTCCATGTCAGGAACTGTCCAGAGCAGGAAAGGTTTTTATGGGTATTCGCTCCTACTCTGGACAGTTCCTAAATGGACAGAGGTGTCAGCAGAGAGCACTGTGGTCAGACAGAAAGGAAATTCAAACAAACTTCCTGTGGAGCAAATAGCAGCTCATAAGTACAGGAAGGATTAAGATTTTTTTAGCAGAAGTAATTTACAAATATGTTTAACTTTCTGACACCAGTTGATAAAAAAAGAACATGTACCCCTTTAACTAAATTTTTTGTTGCAAATAATTAGGATTCTTTACCATGCATATTGTGGGAGGGGTTGCAATCTTCCTCTTATGCGGTTTCCTGACCAGACCTAAAACCGTGGTATACTACGGTTTTAGGTCCGGTCACAAAACCGGAAACGGGTCAAAAATCACCGCTTGACTCTGGTCGGCTCATTAAAGTGAATGGATTTCAGCGCCGGTCCGGCTGCAGTACGCACCCGGTTTTCCTCTCCCCCAGCCGGATCCCGCACCCGTAGCTGAAAACGAAGTGTGAATGCAGCCTAAACTAAAGTCATCTATTTATCAGTCAACACGTCGGTCAAGTCCACCTTATAGTCACCGTGACCTGCACCAAAGTCTGTCTAATTACTGCATGTCCGTGCATGTCCCCTGTGTCACTGGTCCCCTCTTTGGGATGTTGGCTGTACTGCATAGACTGTGTCATCTGTCTACCTTCAGTGAAGCTGCCGTTTGTCCGCAACTTGGTGTCAGTGTCTTTATTGCCCCATGCCTAGCCCAGGACCAGCGGTATTACCTTCTAGTGGTTAAGGCCAAACCACTCCTTGGCGTCATGACAAGAAGGGGTTAATAACATCTGCCCCTTGGGTTATAATAACTACCCTGCACCTCACACCCCAGGAGGTGAAGGAAAGACTGTTAAGTGTTACTGTGCAGTATGAGAAATCAGTACCTGGAAGAGTTAATCTGGTCTGGTGTTTCCCGCACACATGAGCAGTCCCCCCCCGTCAGTCCCCAGCGGTGATGCCTCTTCAGTGTTGCGAGGAGGAACTAAGGATCCGCCCAGTGTTGCACAGGGGAATACTTTCCCGACCGGACCAAAACAGGAAGTCCCCTGGGTGCAGCCATACGGCTGCGTTCGGCTCTGTGGTCTATAGTCAAGCACCCGCTGCAACGCAGACTCTGCATAAACCAAAGATCTCCCTCAGCAAGTCTCTGGTACCGGTGGCAAGTCACATTAGTCAGATCAACCAGGCAACAGTGCCCCCTCATCTCCAGCAGCTGGATCATCTGTTGCCCCAGTGGCCAGAATGCCACCAGTCCAGCCTGCAGTCCACATCAACAACCTGGACGTTCCAGCGTCAGCACCAGTATTCATGGGGAACCTTGTCCTCTCTACCTATAATGGATACCCCTTCACCCTGAGGATCCAGAGTTTGTTTGTCTTTTATTCTCTCCTAATCCTAATCAACAGGTGCAGTTCCTCACAGGACAACTACAGGGACCAGCACTGGAGGAAGTCCGCACCTGGAGAGCCTCCGAGAAGGCGACTGTAGAACAGAGCTTTGAAGGACTCTACCAGGTATTTGAGTCACATTCGCCATCAGAGGTACATCTCCGATTGTATAAGAGGCAACAAAAGCCAGGTGAGGCTTTAACAGCTTATGCTGTAGCCCTACAGAATGCCCTAGAGACTGTTCAAAAACTAGATGGCATAACTCCCGAGCAGGGCAGCAAGGTATTGATGGATAGATTTATTGATGGGGCTCATAATAAGTGGGACAAAGCCCAGTTGAGAATGTTAGCAGTCCAAAACTCCAGTCTGTCCTTCCCCGCTTTTAAGAGACTGGCTTTTCAAGTCATAGAGTCCGGAACTGAGTCAGAGGAAGTTAACGCACCTGTCCCAGAGCCACTAGGTGTGGTAGCTAGTCCCATACCACCACCATCATCGGCCCCAACCCCAGGGCAACCTACCTTGCCGGTTATTACTGCCTCAGAATTACAGAGTATTAAGCAGGACATTGAACAGTTGACTAAGGCGGTGAAGGAGCTTGCCTCCCGGGCCACTCCACCTGACCGTGAACCGCCCATGCCTAGGAAACCTGTTCCTGCTTCCTGCAATTTTAACCCCTGCAATCCTCCACCTAATAGGCACTCGGGACTCAAAGACCCTTTTGTACCTATTGCAATAAACCGGGACATTGGAAAATACAATGTTGGGATTTAAACGGGTTTCCCTTGAGGTCGCGGACCGGCCCTCAGGAAAACAGTCATCAGGTCGAAACCCTGAATGACCTAAGTCAGGACTCTCACTTTATGTCGGCTCCTGCCCTTATATAAAGATTATTGTAGAAGGTGTACCGTTGGAGGTGCGGATAGATACAGGGTCGCAAGTGTCTACTATACCTAAATATGTGGTTAACCTCTGCACCACCCGAGGTATGGCCGCAGAATCCTGGGCTAGGCACGGGGCAAATAATGACTCCAATGCTAAGTTACGGAACACAGGCAGCTTTACTGAGGCAGACAGATGGAATAGTCTTTACAGCTCAGTTAGGCCCAAGGAGATGACCAGTGACTTAGGAGAGTTGCGGACTCGCTGGGACTTGTAGTACACTTGACTGAATTATATAAACAAACGCTGACTTTAGACAGGCTTTACTGACTTGACTAGGACTGACTAGACTTCACCCCTTGTGTAGCTTACCAGGCTTTGATGTTCACCTGTGGGGCACTTGGTTGGAAGTGAGCCTGCGTGGTTAGGCCTTGGGTCTCTTCAGGACACCAGACACTCTCAGGTCTTGTGTCACGATTCGGCTGGCTGGAGGTGGATCCTCTGTGCCAGAGAGGGATTGGCGTGGACCGTGTCGGTGGACCGGTTCTAAGTTGCTACTGGTATTCACCAGAGCCCGCCGCAAAGCGGGATGGTCTTACAGCGGCGGTAGCAACCAGGTCGTATCCACCGGCAACGGCTCAACCTCTCTGACTGCTGAGATAAGCGCGGTACAAGGGAGTAGACAAGAGCAAGGTTGGATGTAGCAGAAGGTCAGGGCAGGCAGCAAGGATCGTAGTCAGGGGCAACGGCAGGAGGTCTGGAACACAGGCTAGGAACACACAAGGAAACGCTTTCACTGGCACAAGGCAACAAGATCCGGCAGGGAAGTGCAGGGGAAGTGAGGTAATATAGCCAGGGAGCAGGTGGAAGCTAATTAGGCTGATTGGGCCAGGCACCAATCATTGGTGCACTGGCCCTTTAAATCTTAGAGAGCTGGCACGCGCACGCCCTAAGGAGCGGAGCCGCGCATGCCAGGACATGACAGCCGGGGGCCGGGACAGGTGAGTGACTTGGGATGCGATTCGCGAGCGGGCGCGTCCCGCTATGCAAATCGCATCCCCGCCGGCAATGTCAGTGCAGCGCTCCCGGTCAGCGGGTCTGACCGGGGCCCTGCAGAGAGAGAGACGCCGCGAGCGCTCCGGGGAGGAGCAGGGACCCGGAGCGCTCGGCGTAACAGTACCCCCCCCCCCCCTTAGGTCTCCCCCTTTTTTTGTCCGGTAACTGCTTCACGTGGGACGAGGACACTGGGAGCGATGGTAGGGTTTCCTCATCAAAGGCAGGCAGTTCAGGAGGAGTGGGAATGGGGAGGGAGGGCAGAGGGTGAAGCTTGGCACGGGGCAGAGTGTTACCAGGACGGGGGCTATGAGGAGGCAAAGCATAGTCCTGATAGGCCTTGGGGAGACCAGGTGTAGGAGGAGGCACTGAGGCTTGCCTGACGGGACTGGGAGGAGACGTGAGGCATCTCTTGCGGCAAGCAGGACCCCAATTCTTGATCTCCCCGGTGGTCCAGTCAAGGGTGGGAGAATGATGCTGGAGCCATGGCAGACCGAGGAGGACTTCAGAGGTACAGTTGG
Source organism: Hyla sarda (assembly GCF_029499605.1). Classification (NCBI taxonomy): domain Eukaryota; kingdom Metazoa; phylum Chordata; class Amphibia; order Anura; family Hylidae; genus Hyla; species Hyla sarda. Next base: position 83,683,710 of record NC_079191.1, on the reverse strand, counting down.
GAAGGACAAACAATTCAATCTTTTCATGATGGGGTCCAATGCACATTAAGAGGGGTTCTGTGCGGTAATGCACAGTACAGTCCAACTTCACTCCGTTGACGGAAGAAATGTAGAGCGGCTTGACGAGACGGGTCACCGGGATGCAGAACTTATTCACCAAAGAGTCCAGAATAAAATTTCCAGAAGCACCAGAGTCCAAGCAGGCCACGGCTGAGAGGGAGGAGTTGGCAGAAGGAGAAATCTGCACGGGCGCAGTGAGACGTTGAGAAGCAGATTTCGTACCAAGAGACGCCACACCCACGTGAGCTGGGTGCGTGCGTTTCCCAGACATGGAGGGCGAATAGGGCAATCCACCAAGAAATGTTCAGCACTGGCGCAGTACAGACATAAATTGTTATCCCTACGGCGAGTCCTCTCTTCGTGGGTCAGACGAGACCGATCCATTTGCATAGCCTCCTCGGCGGGAGGCACAGGGGTAGATTGCAGAGGATACTGTGAGAGAGGTGCCCAGAGATCAAGGTCTTTTTCCTGGCGGAGCTCCTGGTGTCTCTCAGAAAAACGCATGTCAATGCGGGTGGCCAAATGGATAAGTTCTTGCAGGTTGGCAGGAATCTCTCGTGCGGCCAGCATATCCTTGATGTTACTGGATAGGCCTTTTTTAAAGGTCGCGCAGAGAGCCTCGTTATTCCAAGATAATTCGGAAGCGAGAGTACGAAATCGGATGGCGTACTCGCCTACTGAAGAATTACCCTGGACCAGGTTCAGCAGGGCAGTCTCGGCAGAAGAAGCTCGGGCTGGTTCCTCGAAGACACTACGGACTTCAGCGAAGAAGGACTGGACTGTGGCTGTGGCACGATCATTGCGGTCCCAGAGCGGTGTGGCCCAAGACAAGGCCTTTCCAGAAAGAAGGCTCACTACGAACGCCACCTTAGACCGTTCTGTAGGAAATTGGTCCGACAACATCTCCATATGTAGGGAACATTGAGATAAGAATCCACGGCAGAGTCTAGAGTCCCCATCAAATTTGTCCGGCAGGGACAAGCGGAGGCTAGGAGCGGCCACTCGCTGCGGAGGAGGTGCAGGAGCTGGCGGAGGAGATGGTTGCTGCTGTAGCAGTGGCAGAAGTTTCTGTAACGTGGCGGTCAACTGCGACAGCTGCTGTCCTTGTTGGGCAATTTGCTGCGATTGCTGAGCGACCACCGTGGGTAGGTCAGCGAGACTTGGCAGCGGCACCTCAGCGGGATCCATGGCCGGATCTACTGTCACGATTCGGCTGGCTGGAGGTGGATCCTCTGTGCCAGAGAGGGATTGGCGTGGACCGTGTCGGTGGACCGGTTCTAAGTTGCTACTGGTATTCACCAGAGCCCGCCGCAAAGCGGGATGGTCTTGCTGCGGCGGTAGCAACCAGGTCGTATCCACCGGCAACGGCTCAACCTCTCTGACTGCTGAGATAAGCCCGGTACAAGGGAGTAGACAAGAGCAAGGTCGGACGTAGCAGAAGGTCAGGGCAGGCAGCAAGGATCGTAGTCAGGGGCAACGGCAGGAGGTCTGGAACACAGGCTAGGAACACACAAGGAAACGCTTTCACTGGCACAAGGCAACAAGATCCGGCAGGGAAGTGCAGGGGAAGTGAGGTAATATAGCCAGGGAGCAGGTGGAAGCTAATTAGGCTGATTGGGTCAGGCACCAATCATTGGTGCACTGGCCCTTTAAATCTTAGAGAGCTGGCGCACGCGCGCCCTAAGGAGCGGAGCCGCGCGTGCCAGGACATGACAGCCGGGGGTCGGGACAGGTGAGTGACTTCGGGTGCGATTCGCGAGTGGGCGAGTCCCGCTATGCGAATCGCATCCCCGCCGGCAATGTCAGTGCAGCGCTCCCGGTCAGCGGGTCTGACCGGGGCGCTGCAGAGAGAGAGACGCCGCGAGCGCTCCGGGGAGGAGCAGGGACCCGGAGCGCTCGGCGTAACATCTTGATTGTTCTGTTCCTCAGACTCATCTCACTAAGTTAACTCCTCCCTTAGTTTATATAGGAGGTCTTTTGGGGAGTCCTATAAGTCACCACACAAGTCACCTGGTCACTGACACCTTCCCTGGTTAAAAGACTTGGTAACAACATTTAAAGGTATATAAAATTATAAAGGTATTCTTATACATAACATGAAGCACTTGTTAACCATTTATAATACACAGATTAACGGGTGACTCAGGGGACACTGCAATAGAGTCCGCCAGACAGGACAATTTTCTGGGCTTGCCTCAGGCACAAAAGGAGCTAGCTACAGCTCTGTAAATCCAGCCTACAACATTTATACAGGATAGAGCAGAAGTTTATAATCACAGGGGAATATTGCTGCCCCTTCCCCTCCTGCCTCTCCAGAATGGGAAGCTTGATCTCCCATTGGAAAAGCTTGGCTATCTTTGGCAGCTCCTTGTACACATGTAACCACCGCTCCAATACAAGAAACCATCCTTCAGATATAATTGTGTTCTTAAACAGATAGGAAGATTCAGTATGTAAAAGCTGGGTGACCCCAGCGTGCTTCCGGCTCTGAGATATGTAGTGAGGAGCACGAGGTTGGGTTTCCCTCATAGGATTTATAGCAGTGTCGAGACTGTGAGACAGATGGGTTTACGCTCACCACAAAATTGATAGCAGCGGCTGAGGCCACTGGTACTCCCGTTGGTGCCAGTTGGTCCGGCCTCACCTCCTTGGGTGGAGTAGGCCGCGGCACTTCAGTCGGTGCCTGCTGGTTAGGCCACACCTCCGGGCTTGGAGTAGGCCTAGGCACATCGGTTGGTGCCCGTTGTTTAGGCCTCACCTCCTCAGGGGGAGTAGGCCTGGGCACATATGTTGGTACCCGTTGCTTAGGATCCATGATGGGTACTCTATACTCCTACTCTTCACAGGCTGTGTTAGGCAGCCTCATTGACCTGATTACGTGGGGATCTGCATCCCAGTCGCCCGAAGGGAAGTAGGTGAAGGGGATTTGTGTTGGATCCTTAGGTCTTGTCACTGCTGGAGCCCATTCACCCAGCAGACTTTTGACTGGGGTGTATTCGACAATCTCCCCTCGCTCCAGGGAGTAGTAACTTTTGGGCAGGTAGTACCGCTGAACGGCCCTTCTGTTGACCAATATGGTCTCTCCGTGTTGGCAGTCCAGTAGACTGCCAACACGGAGGGAACTTGACCACCATGGCACGTTGGTGCTCTAAGGGTGCTTCACCCTCTCGGGGTAGTCCAACATGTGGATATACAGTGCTTCTAATTTTTTTGTGTCCCTCTGCTGTTCCACGTGGACTTCATACAGGAGGCGTTTCGGGCCAAACTTCTCCCTGTGCTGGGCCTTTAATTTTTCAAGAACATCAGAGATTTCAGACTCCCTGCGGGCCCTTTCTGTCTCAGCTGTGGGGACCGGTGGATGAGCCTTCCCCGGCAGGGGAAGGACATGGTCCCACATGTACTGTATCAATGCAGGCTCATCGCCAAACACTCATTTCGGAAGAGGGGGTGATCGTGGGCATGGGCTGGCTGGACTCACCTGGGACAAGGGGACCTCTCTCTCTCTGGGCTGGATGAGTCTTCAGTCGGAATCTCAGTCCAGGATCCCCATGTGCAGTGGTGAGGGGACAATCTCACCAGTGATGCCATTCCTGATGCCCCCGGCGATGCCCCTTTCGGGGTAGCCGGCCACTCGTTGTCCTTCGGTAGCGGAGGTAGGTTGCAGGCCTCCTTGGCCCATAGGGGCAAGTGCTGCAAGCAGTCGGCGAGGTCTTGGAAAAGATGAGCTGCTGCCGCGGCAACTTTCCTCTACTCCGGCGCCATCTTACTGCTCTCCTCACGTGTTGTGGAGGGCTCCGTCATCTCTGTACACCTTGCTGCCATTTCGAGACTTTAGAGGTCTGGCCGCATGGCTTCTTTTATATGGGACTCCCACAAGATAGCCGCCAACCTGAAGGATGTAATCCGTGCAGCTCTGACTTCCTGTCCCCCGGCAAACACAAGCAAAAGATAACAGTTTCACTTCGGCATAGGAACAACTACTTGATTTCCACGCCCAGGGGCGGGTTGCGGACTTGAGCGGGACATTTTTGCGCGCTTTTCAGGTAAGTCATCAACCCTTGCAGGTACTTGTTGCAGAGAAGAGTGCAGCATGGCCACAGAAAGACAATCTTCACCTCCCTCCTTACTTTTTCTTGTGCTCCAGCTAAGCACAATTTCAGCAATAAAGTCCCGTACACTTATGGGCGCTATTTCAGTCGCAACTTGCGATAATCCCGGACAGTTCATAAAACACATTCCTGCATAGCAGGAGGAATATGGCTCTTGCAATAACAGTATGCACCCGTTTTTCGTTGCGGGTGGTCAGGGTAGCAAAGTTATTAAAGGCACACACCCGTATCCTGTTCGTGACGCCAAAAGAGTTGTGGTGACTGGGGTGTTGCAATGGTGAATGAAGGGTCTGGTGGTATTAACCCTTACTTGTTGTGATGCCAGGGTGCGGTTTGCTTAATAGTAATGTTCCTGCCACCAACCGCCCCACACTGGTATGCAACAGTGTTTTCAATTATGCAGTCTTTCGGAGAGAACTGGGATGCAGGTTCCTCACAGGTTTTGCTGGGACTTGAAATAATGAGCTTTCTTATGCAGGCCACTGTGCTACTAATTATAAGATTTTAGCTGGTAGTAGTCACTAGGGTTGCCACCTTTCCCTCAGAAAAATACCGGTCGTGGGTGTGGCTATGTGGGGGTGGAGCTAAAAAAAAAGGGGAGGGGCCGATTGCACAGAGGACGAAGGATCAGGGGTTTAAGAAATGTCATGGGGGATGGGGGGGTAAAGAAATGTCATGGGGGATGGGGGGGTAAAGAAATGGCATGGGGGATGGGGGGGGGGGTAAAGAAATGGCATGGGGGATGGGGGGGGTAAAGAAATGGCATGGGGTATGGGGGGGTAAAGAAATGGTATGGGGGATGGGGGGGGTAAAGAAATGGCATGGGGGATGGGGGGGTAAAGAAATGGCATGGGGGATGGGGGGGGGGGTAAAGAAATGGCATGGGGGATGGGGGGGGGTAAAGGAATGGCATGGGGTATGGGGGGGTAAAGAAATGGCATGGGGGATGGGGGGGTAAAGAAATGGCATGGGGGATGGGGGGGGGTAAAGAAATGGCATGGGGGATGGGGGGGTAAAGAAATGGCATGGGGGATGGGGGGGTAAAGAAATGGCATGGGGGATGGGGGGGGGGTAAAGAAATGGCATGGGGGATGGGGGGGGGTAAAGAAATGGTATGGGGGATGGGGGGGTAAAGAAATGGCATGGGGGATGGGGGGGTAAAGAAATGGCATGGGGGATGGGGGGGTAAAGAAATGGCATGGGGGATGGGGGGGTAAAGAAATGGCACGGGGGATGGGATGGATACAATATATATGTGGGGGGAACTTTCCTATATTGCACAAAAAAATTACATTTAGAGAATAAAACTTACAATTGTAAATAACATTTATTTAACAACAGGCAATAAATTTAAGGGGATACCCAGCAAATATAAATATAATATAAATACATTTGACAACCTCACCAAATAGTGCAAATGCAAACATTGTAACAGCTCCTCTGTATACGCACTACCAACAACAAAAAATAGGATGAAAAAATCATCAAAACCAAATTGATACCGGTAAAGCCCTCATATAGCTCTGTAGGTGGAAAACTGAAAATGTTGTACTGAATAAAACCACTATATACAGACCAGTATACTATACAGGATCTGTATACAATATAAGTGATTATATACAGGACCATATGGCGGTAGATATCAGCTGTACACAGGATCTGTATACCATATAAGTGATTATATACAGGATCATATGGCAGTAGATATCAGCTGTACACAGGATGTATATACCATATAAGTGATTATATACAGGATCATATGGCAGTAGATATCAGCTGTACACAGGATGTATATACCATATAAGTGATTATATACAGGATCATATTGCGGTAGATATCAGCTGTACACAGGATGTATATACCATATAAGTGATTATATACAGGATCATATGGCAGTAGATATCAGCTGTACACAGGATGTGTATACCATATAAATGATTACAGTTACATTTTGGGACTCACAATTACATCTTTCTGATCAGCGGTGTCCTCTTTCCTTTTCTTCTCTGTCCGGATAAGACCGCCATGTGGATCTCTTAACATCTGCAGGAAAAACATGTCAGACTCTGCATATATTCAGTGCCCTCCTCTACACAATCTTCCCATCTATAGGCCCACAAACTGTAATAATGCCCTCCTTGATGTCCTGCACAGTAAAAGGGCAGGTAGGTAGGTAGCCAGGTAAATAGGTAACTAGGTAGGTAGATCAGGAAGCCAGATATGTAGGTAGGTGACAAGCCAGGTAGGTAGGGGGCTAGCTAGGTAGTTAGGCAGCCATGTATGAAGGCCAGGTACATAGATAGATAGCCTGGTATGTAGGTAAGTAGTTAGGCATCCAGGTATAAAGTTAGGTAGCCCCCCCAATAAGTATAGGTAGTTACACCCCCCCCCCCCCCGTTCCCTATAGGCAGAGTCACCCCC